>NC_056760.1:25565000-25712500 GCF_018687715.1 Carya illinoinensis
GTCCCTAAAAATAAGTACACTGAACGTATACAAGAAAACATCTAGCACCTACGAGGGAGTCCCTAATGACCCAAAAAGCTCATGAAAAACTATCCAAAATACCTCCTCAACCCCAATCCCTTGTTTCCCATACAACTAATACTCTACCCAAAACCTCCTCTACATGAACATCTTCATAGTGTCCTCCCTTTAGTCTTCCCTCGACTTGAGTTGACACCTTCAGGCGATTTAGTTGATTGCCCAAGAAAGACAGTTTAACTCCCTTCTTTTCTTGAAACATGATTTGGTTTCACATGTGTGGCCCACCTCAATCATAGTGAGTAGTGCTTTAAATATGTCTTTACATCCTCCATGTGAAATCCCCATGATATGCTGAATCTTGTTAACTTTATTCAAAATATAATCTAATGGTGAACCCACTATATCATTTATTTGAGGAAGAGATACCACAGAAACAACGTTATCCCTTGACACAGTATCCAACTACACTCCCGTCTCTAGACATTCCTCCACACAAGGCACCAACGACAAATGCTGAATCTCCTCAGTTGTTTCTGTCACCATTAAAAGTTCCTCTCCTTCATCAATGAGTACATTGCTCTTATGTTCACCACCCCTAATGATCCTTGCAGTGCCACTTTGTTAGACCCTACTGCTCCCTAAAGAGGCATAGAACAGGTAGGAGAAGCACTACCCTCTGTTACCCCATTTTCGTCTTCTAAAAGAGGCTCGTCCGTTTCTTCCAAAGTACTCAAGACCCTGAAGGGACCTCCATCTTCAACTAAACGTGAGCCCTACACAACAGTACCAACCCCATTCGCAATTGGTGGCTGAGGGCCTATTACTCCCTCAAGAGACTTAGTCAACAAGATTCTGATGTCCTGAGTTACATCGGTGTGGTCAGAGATGTCGGTGCTCGACGACCTTATCTGTGATGGCGAAGAAACACCCTTTGCCGGCACACTTGAGGCCTTCGAACCCATAGAATCTACCCCCGCCCTCCCTCGTCCATTTTTGACCCACCTCCGAAACCCACGATTAGATTTAGCCCCTTATCCACTTTAATCATCAGATCTCTCACATACTCCATAATTCCCATCAATTGAGCTTTGACATCCCACAAGACCCCCTCCACTTTTCCCAATGTCACCTAACAGCCTTTGACACCTACAGGAGCCTTATGCCTTCCTTCTGTCGCGAAACTAATCTCTACCGAACTACCCTCCAGTGACCTCAACACCGTAGCGTACAAGGCATCTTTGACTGAGGAAGGCCTTCCCACTGTCTTTCCATCAACAAACTTCCCACTATTTGCATGCTTCAGAATAGTGAGTTTGGACCTAGTAACACTTCAAATGGACTGCAGAAAGCCTTTCCATCCAATGACATTTGCATCTTCCAGAATCACCAACAAACCTTTCCTCCTTCCATTCTGGAATTCTGAGAGTTGTCGAAAACTACCCCTTGTGTAACACCCCATATCCGAAAGGGTTAGAGACTTACTACTTGTCATCTATAATTGGATCTCCCAATACAATAAAATCTCCAAAGATTTCAAAACATTCATACAATCATCTCTATCAACTTTATATCATAAAGACATCAAAGCATAAAGAAGTAATTAACATAAATCATTTTCTCCACAATCTTCCAGTAACTTTAACATAATCGTCTAATAAATTTAATAAGTCTCAAATATCCAAATAACAATAAAGACTCCAAATATTCAATTTAAACCCTTCTAATTACATTAGTAACCTTAGGTACTCGATCACCTATTCCATAGTTAGCAAAGCTTCAAATTCTATTCCTAACCCCCAGCTGGGTCGTCAATATCGTCTAAAAAATATTAGGAAGATGAAGGGGTGAGTTATCAACAATTCAATAAGAATGAGACATATACTAGCATACAAACATAAGCATTTACGGAGTACATTATGTAGAAATAATTATTTTCCAGAGTTATCAATTAAAACAAAATATGTTTTCAAACGTAACAGTGAGATAGTTTTAAAACATATAAAACCCAAGGTACTTTGGCATAACATAACCTGAGCATCATCATCACATCAAAATAAAGCATCTCATAAAGTAGAGACCATGTTTCGCCCCTGTGGTAGGGTTGTGCTAACTCCGACGGCCAAACAGGGTAGAGACAGGTAAAATCTTTCCCTTATTATTCTCGGAGCCCCGAGTGTGCATATAGAAAAACCACAAATAAACCACCTTGTTTCCAAAGTGGGTGCACTCAGAGACAGGGGAGTTGGTACCAACCCAAATAAAGAATAGCATAACAAAGCAGAGCAGAGACAGAGTTAGATACAAAATCAGTACACCACGCCAAAGGTTTTCAGATGCCATATCAAAACAAAACAAAGTATCAAAATATGTTCAGATCATTCTCACATACTGAAAACAAAAGTTAGATCATTTTTCTAATCAATGCACAAATTTTTAGATTTTCAATATCGCTCTTTTTCACAATTCAGAGACAGCATGACAAAATGAAGCTCATGTCTACACAATGCATGTCAGAAACATTTTCTCATTTTCATATAGATTTCATGAGTAATGCAAATAAACGATTGAGATTTTTTTTTCCAAGTTCTCATTTCATAACAAAACATGTAAAATTTTCAAAAAGTCAACCTCAGTCTCAATAATTCATGTAAAACCTAGCATAAGAACCCTACTTATTTGACTCTTAGAGCGTATTATTGACGTTTTGAATTTGTCTAGCAGTGTCACAAACACCTAATCAGACAAAGTTTGTTCACAAATTAATACTCACGTACTAGCACAAGACTCAGCTAACAAATATTCCACCTTCACAAGAATAAAATAAATCCAGCTTATAACCAGTTAAGTACATAGGACAGCCTGCAAACAAACAAATCCCACGACCAACCAACACCCATAAGTCAAACAAACATCCATGTGTCTTACAACAGTTCCAGCATAACTAGTCCAACACATTTCAATACTCAATCCTCTGAATAAACCATCCTGACACCCAAAAATAAACTAAAAAATAGCTTGGATTCAATCATTAAAATAGTAAAAAAAATAATTTGCATTGTCACTTAATTTAATCCCCCAAACCTTTACACAACACTTATCACATTCCACATAATCGGCCTAATGCACAACATCCCACAAACCACTATGAAACCAACATAATCCACCACAAAAGAGCTCTAACAACCCAATCTTTCACTCAGTCCGAACGTACAAATAATACCACAACATTATAAATCCGATCATCCAAACATAACCCCCAAAAAAAAAATATCCAGAAAATTCCAACCATTTCAGCATACACATAAAAATGCTAAGGTGCACTTTAAAATTATGGATTTTGTACCTAATCACGCTCGACGACAGGATAAAGAGACTCACGGCTACAATATCCTGATTTAACTCTGCAACTCAAAAGAAAAACTACCCAAAACGTAGCACCTAAGTCCCAAGAAAATATGGACAGAAGCATAAGTCGCAAATCCAGAAAAAAAAAATCACTTTAAAAGAAAAACAATTTATGGGAAGGTGAAATCGTGTGGTAGTTGAAAAGAAGAGAGAAAGAGAAGAGATTTAGAGGGAGGTTACCTTCGTGTGGAGTGGACGAATGAAACCAAACTTTGGAAGCTTCCAGAAATGCAGCAAGAAAAACATAGAAAAAATGAAGGGCGCAAGAGAGGGAGAGAGAGTCTGATGAGCAAAGATTTATGAGAAAGAAGGAAAAGAGATGCAATTGAGAGGTTGAGGAGATGAGGGAGTGAAATGAGGAGAAAGAATAGAAATTGAAAATCTGAGAGGGAAATGGAAAAAAAAAAAAAAACGAGGGGAAGAAAAAGGAAAACTAAAGGCTTAAAGCCTTACCTGGAACGACACCATTAGCTCTTAGGTAAAGTTGGACCTGGGCCTGGGTTTAAGTAGCGCGCTTGGGCCTTACACCCTGTATTACTATGATGTTGAATGATGAGAACTCCATTACCCATCCTTAGCTCTTTGAAGAATCCCTCATGATAATTAAGTTTTAAACAATCCTCAATCCCCTTAGCCACCCACGAAGCTGTCGTCCCACCTAGACACATGAACTTAGCTATCCTTTTGCCATATTCATAGATATGAAAACCATTTCCCCCCTCTTTCATAAAAATGAGAGTTTTTTATTCCACCTTCAACCACCTCTCACCTTCCAATTGAGACAAATCCACATCGTGCGTTGTCATTGTCAGATTCCAAATCCCAAATTAGAGATACCCTACTACTCCTCGTCATCTTAAGAAAAAATTCCCACGAAAAAGGTGATTGAAGAAATGCAGATCACCAGATTTGTGTCCACTGCGCTTACGGAAATGTAGTATCCCTTAATTACGCTTACGGAAAAAATAAAAGAAATTCCCAGTTGCCAGAGGAGGACTGACATCAAAGGCCCCTCAATCAGTCAAGTTTGTGGTGGTGACAGAGGCAGAGGCAAGCGATGGTCATTGACACCTCCATGAAATAAAAATAGCAAAAAACCAGTTCACCGGAGGGAGGACCAGTGTCGAATGACCCTCAGCAAGGACATCGTGGCCCGTCGGCCTCATTTGTGGTGGAGGTGAGGTGTCACTCTTCGGTTGAGGGTGGGTGAGGGGTGGCGGCGGGATGGATGCCTTTGTTAGGGATCTTGGTCTAGTCCCTAAATATTATGATTTTTTGATCCCGCATTTCCTTATGATGACCGAACACTCCTCGTCGTCTTACTTGGTCTTGAACAATTTATGGCAATAAAGGGTTCCTAGGGTAATGAAAGTATAGTGTTTAGTGATGGATTTGATGATGATAATGAGTTCAGGCGATCTAAGTGATGAATTTGTGTGTTTGATGTGATGTAGGACGGCTTGATGATGACCCTTGGTGTTGGCAACACTTGGGTGATGTTTAGGATTGGTATGGTGAAATGAGACTAGGGTTTGAATGGTGAATGAATAGGGCTGAGAATTTTTGAAGAGTTGTTTTGGGTAGTCTAGGGTTTTGATTAGGTCAAAGATGAAATGGATCTTAGGGTTGGTGATGTGTAGAATGAGATCCAAAATGTAGGAAGTGTTTTAGGGTTTATGGGAATTCGGTTAGGGTAAGAAGAGATAGGATCTTTAGGGTTTAAGAAAGATCCTAAAATTTAGGAATTGGATGCTAGGGTTAGGGTTTCTTAAAATATAGGAAATCCTTATGAGAATTAGGGTTTATGGGTAGGAATTATGGAGGCACTAGATCTAAGATAGATATAGGGTTTTAGGGCTTTATGGAATAGATCTATGATAGATCTAGAGTTTTATGGATTTATGGAATAGATCTATGATGAGACTTGGATCTATGGAGGCTTATGATGCGTTTGGTAGGTATGAAAGTGTATGGAAAGTATGAGGTAATAGGTATTTTGGCTAGATCTCTTGGGAATGGTAGATCTAGGATGTTATATGAATGAAGGATATGGAAAATATAGATCTGAATTATGATGGGTGTGATATGTGTTTGGAATATGAGATGATGCAAGATTTTATAAGATCAAAAGAAATTTATGAACAAGTAGCAAAATATATATGAACAAAGGATAAATGACTCAACAAAGGAAAGATGAAGACTCTTTTTTTGGTATATATGGATATTTTGAGGAAAAAAAAAAAAAACGCTTAGACTATGTTTGATAGGCAAGAAAATATAGATGAACAAACTAGGAAATAAACAAGAACAGAGATAGGTAATTGAATGAAAAAAGGAAATAACTCATAAGATTGATAAATAATTCAATACCGATTCACGAATTGCAAAGTGATGATCCTCTCATTAGGATTCACGAATTGCACCCAAGTAGCCCAAGTTCCAATCACTGAAAGAGATCTCAAGAACATAACTCAAACCGTCCACCATGGAAATATGCCAAAAGATTGATAAATGGATGATATGAAGATTGAATGGAAAATAAATAAGAGATTGATAAAATGAATCAATACCTATTCACGAATTACAAGATGAAGAATTGAATCACCACCTATTCACAAATTGTAAGATGATGATCATCTCCCCGGGATTCAAGAATTGCACCCAAGAAACCCAAGTACAAAGGCACCGACAATGATCTTAAGAACACACTCAAACTGTCCGCAATGGGAACTATGCCAAAAGATGTAAAAATAAAAGGTAAGGGTCCTATTTATAGGCTTACCCCAAGGTGGAAACCCTAAATATGTCCCATAAATAGTAAAATACTTAAAATAAATAAATAAATTTAAATAATAAATAAAATGAATAAATATGGTCGTGGCACTTATGGGGGGCGACGGCTTGCTTTGGTGCTGGCCATGTGCTGAAATGGCCCATGGCATGGGCCATGGGCATTGTCTAGCTAGGCTAGTGGGCAGCATGCATGGCCTTCGTGCTGGCCAAGTTGCTGGCCTACACATGGCCAGGTAGTGGAAATGGCATGGTGCCGTGCACTGGTCTACATGGCCCAAGTAGGTGGCCTGGGTGTTGGTGCTGCAACACACGGATTGGAGCTATGCACTGGATGGCATGCCTGATGAGGCATGCCACTAACCTCACTACTATCGCAATGCATGCTGAGCATGTCAAGCCATGGCCTTGGTGTGCTGATGGCCAAGCCAAGGGCTGTCAAGGGCATGTCATGGTTGGAGCCATGGCATGTCTGCTGGGTGCTATCAAGTGAGTGACATGGCAGGGGCCATGGCATGTCTGTTGTGCTGACATAGGCGTGCCATGGCACTATGGCATGCCCCCAGCATGTCTGTGCGGCTGACATGAGAGTGCCCTATGGCAAGGGGACATGGCATGCTAGCGATGCTATCAAGTGCGTGCCATGGCGAGGGCCATGGCCTGTCTGTGGGGCTATCATGCACGTGCCATGGCAGGGGCCATGGCATGATGGTGGTGTTGTCAAGTGATTGCCATGGCGGGGGCCATGGCATGCCTGTAGAGCTATCAGGGGCGTGCCATGGCATGCTTGTGGGCTTGCTGATGGGCTGCTGGGTATGCTGATGGTGTTAGACATACTGATGGTGTTGGCCATTTTGATGGCATGTGGGGCTGTCAGTGCATGTCAGCGACAGTGTCAAGGCAGGGCCCCTAACAGTCAAGGCATGACCTGTGAGGCTATCATGGCATGTCAACAATAGTGTCAATGGGCTGTCAAGGCATGCCAACAACAGTGTCAATGGGCTATTAGAGCTAAGCTCTGACCTAGTCATATGGAAAGATGCGAGCCATCTTTCAATTGACCCGTGCCATTCTCGCAATCTTCCTAAGGTTTGCACTAAACCCCTAGAGAAGTCCTCCAAAGCTAGGCTCAACCCTATAAGTGGCCCAATCTCAGATGTCCTTGCATGTCTAGGACCTTGTTCTATGGAGATCTTTGTTGGGGTCTTGACAGTTTTCTCTCGCTCACGGTTGAATTATATCTAGTGTATAAACTTTCATTTATAAGATTTATATATAGATCTAATATTTTTCTTATAAATTCACAATTCAATATCACTCCCAAAACTTTTGCATAATTAAAGAAATTAGGAATTTAATCAACAATCAGTTTTGATTTGAGATTGATATTGATATCAATCTCGCAAAAGGGACTACCTAATCTTGAAGTATGCATAATATGATATATTTACACACACACCTATATATATGCATGCATGTAGGTATGAAAAGCAACAAATAAACTATAACACAGTTAAAAATCCTGTTATGCTCATAGACAAGCTCAAAAAAGCACATTTCTATCTATAATAAAAAAGCGAGTTTAGTGCCTAGGGCATAGAAATTCCTTTTTTTTTTGACAAAAATGCCCCTCTACAGATCACGCATTGAATTGAATACCCCTGCTATATAGACTAATATGACCAGCTTGCCCATCTACAATGATAGGGATAGGCTAAAGTGCCTTTGCTAATATCCGAATGGACTAAAGTACCCCTACAACATATCAAATTAGATAGAAAGACCCTTGGTGGTGTCGTTGTTATGAGAAACATCAAGACCAAACCCATGGCAGTGCATCAGAATGAGGACCAGTGACCCATGGTAGTGTCATGGATTAGAACAATCAAGCCAAACCAATGGTAGCACCAAGGGTCTCTAGTGCGCAGACCCATGGCAACAGTAGCACCGAGGGTCTCTAATGTGGAGTCCTACGGCAACACAGCATCGTGTGTCGATATTGGACTACGAATAGACCCACGACACCTCCATTCTTAGATCCAAATAGACCAAGGGATGGACCACAGTGTCGCCATGCTTCCAAATCAACCATGGCGCTAACCATGACAAAGATGGAAGACCGTGTCAATGTGACCAAATCTAGACTTGATCAAATATTGATATGCCCATGTAATCTGAGCAATTTGGTTAGGCATGATTTTCGAGAGCCAAGGTCTAATGTAAAAATGTTCGGGAGTTGAGCTCCCATGTATTCGAGCAATTTGATCAGGCATGATTCTCGAGCACGTAATGCAAGCAAAGTGCTCCCTCCCCCATGGGTGCGAGATGTTGCTTGCCCCAAGTTGCTCAGACACGAGTCCTGAGCATATAATGTGTTGACGTGATCAAATCTAGACTTGATCAGATATTAGTATGCTTATGTAATCTGAGCAATTTGATCAAGCATGATTCTTGAGCACTTAATGCGTCAATGTGATCGACTTTAGACTTGATCAGATATTGGTATTGTAATACCTAGCAGATGAATTACTAAATTAAAATCTAAGAAAACTATTAACATACCTGGAAATTCATGTTTCTCACAAACTGTGAGTAATCTAACAATGTCATCATTGTTGGGTTTTCTTAAGTACTCTTCAAGGAAAATTAAAACAACTGCTTTGACAAACATTTTAGGCTTTTTAATGCAGTAGTCTCTCCAATCTTCAAATATTCATCCACAAAATCAACCATGACACCATATGCAAGCATCTTTAGAGCAGCTGTTATTTTTTTAAGGGAAGAAAAATCAAGCCTTATAGAATTATCTCGTCTTTAGACAAAATAAGATTCATGGGCTTTTACTGCAGCTTGGATACGAATAAATAGAGAACAACTCATCCGAAACCTCATTCGAAAATATTTGTGATCAGGATAGATTGGAGGATCAACAAAATAGTCGAGAAATAGATTGTGGTGGGTTTGCAATCGATCATGCTTTATGAATCTACGTGCTTTTTTTGAAGAACCACATGAGCTTGATCCTTCTTCTTCCAAAGCAAGTTGCCTTGCTATCTCAAATACTTCATTAGAATTTAAATCAATAAGTGTCATTTTATGAAAAAACGAAGAATCCATTGAGAGAAAATGAAAATAAAAGGTTTCAAAGAGATACTTAAGTTGAAGTGAATGAAATTGTTGAGGAAATGTTATGTTTTATAGTGAAAGTATATAATTGTTAGAGAATTATATCCGTTAAAAAATATAACCATTGGCAAAATATAGCCGTTAAAAAAAATATCCATTGGAGAAATATAGCTATTAAAAATATAGCCGTTGGAAAAAATAAAACTAAAAAAATATATCCAACTTATATTATATGACTATTGGAAAAATATGACAGTTGAAAAAATATAGCCATAAACTTTAGTGCAACAACAATATAACAATAAACTTTAATACAACCATAAATTTTAATACAACAATAATATAATCATAAATTTTAATACAACCATAAACCTTAATGCAACCAAATATTTAATATAATCATATTCAAATTACAATTATAATTAAAATAATAAAAAGTTCAAAATCAATATTTTAATATAATATTAAAAGATTTGTTGAGCTTATTATTTAGTGTTGTAAAAGGTGACTAGTTAAAATTTGTAGAAATAGATTTTCTAGTTAAATTTTAGCTAAGACTTATTGAGGCCACTGTTAATGCTCTTAGTAGTTGGAACCTGGGCCTGAAATAAGCATGGAACTTTTTAAGCATAATAGCTTAGAAGGATCAAGCTTTGAGACTCGAGAGGATTCGAGCATACTTGCTCAGAATGACTGAGCATGTTGCTTGCTGTGTTGCTCAATTTATTGCTCGGAATACTTGCTCGGTACAGTGCTTGTTATGTTGTCTGGAATGCTTGCTCGGTATGTCGCTCAGTGTGTTGTTCGAAATGCTTGCTCGGAATACTTGCTCGGTGTGTTGCTTGGTATGACCGAGCATACTTGCTTGGCATCTTTGCTCGCGATGACCAAGCATGTTGCTCGACACACTTGCTTAGAAGTACCAAGCATCCAAGCAACTTGCTTGGAAAAGTGAGGATAAGGGATCACGTGATTTCTGGAGAAAATAACCGAAATTGCGATGTCTAGATTCCACCCACACCTAGGGTGTCAAAATAGGCACTAGAGTAACATGGGTTTGACCCTTAACCAACTTTTATTTTTTATTTTTACTTCGGCTTTAAGGACCCTGTTGCTATACTATAAATAAGTGGGAGAGGACCATAGTCACTTGTAGTGAAAACAAAAGGAAGCAAAGAGAGAAAACCAACGTGGAAAGAAATAATGATGTCACGTTGTGCAGGGCTTTGTATTGATTTAAAAAGAGTACATGTATGATAATAGCATTAGTAATGGTTTCTTTATCTTCATATATAAAATTATAATTTTTCAAGATTAATTTTAAATATGAAGAAAAATTTTTGCATTGGATTATGTATTTTTTGACCAAATAATAATAAAATATTAATTTTTTTTTTCCTAAAATTCCTAAACTGAGGGTGTTACGTTCCTCATTTATTCTCTTTTTCCATATTTCTATTTTTCTTGTGTTATTTATGCCTATACATGAGTTTTCCTTCCAGAAGCTGTTATCCCCAACATTAACGTTACTACAATCATGTACCCAGAAATTAAATAATCTTAATGTTACTACAATCATGTACCCAGAAATTAAATAATCATGTACCCTCCCTAACTTTACTACAAGAAAACGAGACCATTTCACGAGAAAGATGTCCTGAAGGGAACTTGAGAAATATTACTATATTCATCTTTCTACACAAAATTGGCGTGTAGTCACCAATCTGCTTTGTAGATGACAGAATCTATCATATATATTCAGTAATACAGAGAAATCCACACATACTCTATGTGTGGTCTAATTTCATACAAATTCACAACTTAGACAATTATATTCCATACAAATTTAATGTTTGCAAAATATATGCCATACAAATTAGACATCCAAGTCCAATAAATTCAATCTACCATATATATTCAGCAACATAGAAAATTCCACACATACTCTATGTGACTTCTAATTTCATACAAATTCACAAGTTGGACAATTCTACTCATTCAATTCAGTGTTTGCAAAATATGTTCCATACAAATTCAACTTCCAACCAAAAGAACCTCCATACAAATTTAAATGTCCAGTGTATCAAAATCAACTTAATAGAAAATCCACAAAGTTGATTTTAATACAACTTGACAGCTCCACAGCAGCTCCATGGCAGCACCACTCAGCTCCACTGCAGCTCCATGGCAGCTCCACTGCAGCTCCATGGCAGCTCCACTGCAGCTCCATGGCAGCACCACTCAGCTCCACAGCAGCTCCACATCAACAACCACCAGCTCCACAGCAGCTCTCAACAGTTTCCAAAGCAAATTCATGGCAACCAGTAGTACAAAAAAATGATAGAATTTGGTGCAACCAGCAGTGCAACCAGACCCAAAATAATGTCACCACAGTATTTACAATTTCAAAATACTTTTGGTGCAACCAGCAGTGCAACCAGCAGTACAAACAGACCCAAAATAATGTCACCACAGTATTTACAATTTCAAAATACCCAAAATAAGTAACCATAGTCAAAACTATGTACGAGATATGGCCCTATTCCTTTGTTCCTCAATGATCTCCATTTGTAGATTATGGAAATACTCTTGCTGCACACCATTCAGCGAATCAAGATCTTTGGACATAATTTCAATATCAACCTTTCTCTTTTTAAGAGTTACTAAGTTAGATCTATCTTCTTCAGCCTTAATTTCCAACTCAAGTTTTCTCTTCTTAAGAAGTAGTAACTCAGATCTTTCATTCTCATGTTTCAATTGTGATTCTCTTCTCTCCATCATACAAGTCCTCCTATCATCTGTCATTTGGCTTAAGGCCTCCTTAATTACTAGATTTTGGCTTTCGTTACATTTTCTTTCTTTCTCTCTTACTTTTTTAGCTTTCTTTCCAGGAGGTCTCTCACAATCGACGGGCACATTTTCCATGTCTTCCTTTAAAGGTATTGAGTTTGGAGTAATACCTGAACTTGACCCAATTTTTCTTTTTTATGAGGTCCATGTGTGCTTGCCATTTCGGTTGGTGTCTCAATAGATTCCAACAATGATCCATGGTAAAGTTATGTTTGAGGTTCTCTCGGTACAAGATTTTTGCCTTATCAATCTACAAAATAGTTTCCACAATTAGTACTAATGTCATTGCAAATACTTAATAATTAGAACCACAAAACAACAGTAAAAAGCATTATACCTTGTCCTGCTCAGTTGCACCGCTTGGATGCATTCTTCAACTTGGGCTAAGCTACCACATAATTTATTGACGCATTTTTGAATGATTGACCACCGATTGGTCAAAGAGGCTATAGACCGTTCTTGAGAATTAGGTTTTTTATATGTGGAGTAGTTAGTACTCATAAATTCTACTCCACATTTGTATAGATGATTGGTCAGTCCCCCGTATGGGATCCATACTAATGTTAAGCCAAGCTGAAATGAGGATAGTATCTTCCTCTGCAGTAAATGACACACCCCGGGATTTTTGTTTCCTTTTTTCCCGTTGGGGTTGTGTTGCTTGGACATCAACACTTGCACTGCCCATAGGGGGATTGTTAATATCAGTTTCACCACTTTCCAATAGTGTGGTGAGGAAGGGATCATCATCAATTAAACAATTCATCCTTCAACAAAATATTGAAGGATAAAGTGTTACTAAAACAGCACATTGGAAAAATATGTATGCAATGCCATATGGGAGATTATAAAACAAAATATATGGCTACTGCATGCTGAATGCCATACAAAAACATGGCATAGTTGCTGATACTTTTTTATTAAATGTCCAGAAAACAAGGCAGTACACAAACAAAACAATAATAAAACCAATAAAACACAGGTATTATGGTTTAAGGAGATCTTGTTATCTTTTCTATCTTTCTGAATGTTGTAACTCAGATCACCTATTATAATCTATTATACTGTAGTAATTTTGTTTTACTTTCCTACATTTTTCAACAACTAAAATGTACCTTCAGTGTGTATGTTTCTATGATAATTTGTATTATCTATGGAAATGTGACATGGACTTTAGGTTGCTGCAGTATACATTGCTAAATATGAATTCTGCTAGCCGATTGATATGGAATGCAGTTAAGGATGCTAGTATGACCCTGTAACACTTTCTGGTGAGCTACCATAAACCTTTTAAGGCATAATTAATTCTCTATTTATCAAAAACATGGTTGTGTTGCTGATACTTTTTTATTAAATGTCCAGAAAACAAGGCAGTACACAAACAAAACAATAATAAAACCAATAAAACACAGGTATTATGGTTTAAGGAGATCTTGTTATCTTTTCTATCTTTCTGAATGTTGTAACTCAGATCACCTATTATAATCTATTATACTACAGTAATTTTGTTTTACTTTCCTACATTTTTCAACAACTAAAATGTACCTTCAGTGTGTATGTTTCTATGATAATTTGTATTATCTATGGAAATGTGACATGGACTTTAGGTTGCTGCAGTATACATTGCTAAATATGAATTCTGCCAGCCGATTGATATGGAATGCAGTTAAGGATGCTAGTATGACCCTGTAACACTTTCTGTGAGCTACCATGAACCTTTTAAGGCATAATTAATTCTCTATTTATCAAAAAAAAATTAATTCTTGGGTCTGAAATTTGCAATCACCTTCTAGTGTAGCATGAACCCACACAAAGAAGAGTTATTGCAGTTTTTATATTAAATTCATAACTTACATATCTTGGGTCTAAAGGTGGGAATTACACTTTCTTTTTCCTTTATTGATAAGTAAGTGGGGATGACACATTCTTATGGAAACAGCAGACGGGTGGAGGACAGCAAGTCATTGGGTGAACTTAGCTTCCAGGTAAAATAAAATAGATGTATCCATATACAATTATGCATTGAATATATTTTTAAGTTCAATATGCAGTTAATTCATGGAACGCATTTTTCAGGCTGCATGAGCTACTTTTTCATTCCCATAAGCCTTCTAACATATTGATAACGATAGGGACAGAACACCTTTAATTCATGTACAAGGTCGGGGAGTCAAATGCATGTACAAGATCAGGAGAAATCAAAAAAACCGATGAACCAACCCAGTTTTCTCTATCTATCTTTATTCTCAATTCAATATTAGGGGCAATCACATAAAAAAACCTAAAAAAATTCTAATTAGGCCAAATAACACACAAAAAAATTCTGCAACCAAATCCACAAATGGGTTACACGAAATCACCTTTTGGGCGAGAGAAGAGGCTGCCGTTGATGAAGAAACCACCAGAAAATTGTGGGCGTCCAAGAGAGAAAACAGAGCAACGAGAGAGAGGGGTGAAATGGGTGTCGAAGAGAAGAAGAGAGAGCTGTTCGGATGGAGAGAGAAGAAGAGAAAAAGAGGGAGCCGTTGGGGGATGGAGAGCGTTCGGCGATGGAGAGCGTTCGGCGATGGAGAGAAAAGAGAAAAGAGAAGAAGAGAGATGGAGGCTTTCGGGGATGGAGAAAGAAGAGGAGAAGAGAGAGAGAGGAGAAAAAAGAAAAGAGAGAAAAAGAAAGAAAAGAGAGAGCCGTTCGGGATGGAGAGAGAAAAAATAATAAAAATATTGTTTGAAGAATGAAAATGTGTTCTTCATGTTTAAATAAATACTGTAGTTAGTTATTTATAATTTTAAAGATGAATAAACCAATGTGGATGATTTTAAAGGTATATTCTTCAAATTTAAAAATAAAAATGAAGATGAAGAAGCCATTGCTGATGCTCTAATACAATCTGTTTACACAACTAAGCAACCAGCTATCACTAATGCTATACAAGGAAACCATATTTACATATTATGCTAAAATCATGCAAGTATGCCATGTATGGATTCTCGGCAGGGATAATGGATGTTTGTCTCTTCATTCCCCCTCAAGCTCAAGGCGGGAATGAACCGACATAGAGCTTGTTTCGAAGTGGTGTAAATTTGGGATTGCACAATAGGCCGGGTTCGTGAAGATGTTGGCAACTTCATCTGTACCTGAAATATGTTGAAGATGCGAGACACTTGTTCTCTCACAAAGTGCACGTCTATTTCAATTTGTTTTGTTCTGTGATGAAAAATAGGATTCTTGGCTATATTAATTGCACTCTTGTTGTCGCAATGCAAAGAGGGTAGAGGGGTTCATAGCTAAGATTGTGGAGAAGATGTTTGAACCACTTGAGTTCAGTTGTTGTGGCTGCCAAAGCCCTTCATGTGATCATATCATGATCAGTACCACCCATGGACTGATGAGCAAGTTGAGTCTCAGGTTGTGTTATGGGCTGAGAAGTGGAAGATGGACCCAAAGTGGACTGCGGGGAAGCTTGCACCGTGGGCTGCAAAGGTGGAACTTGGTCTGTTGATGGAGCTGCTTATTCTTGAAGAAGAAACCTGCTTCAAAATGGAAGGTAGTGGTCGAGTTTCAAAGGAGGGCAAGTCTGCAAGTGCATGTGCCTGTTGAGAATGAAAATGGAAAGTAAGTTCATCAAACAACACATGCCGCGAGATATAAATTTTCCTTGTGGAGACATGTAGGCATCGAAAGCCTTTATGTAGAGAAGAATAGCAAAGAAAGGCACATTGAATAGACTTGAACTCCAGCTTGGTTCGGCCAAAAGGATGCAAATATGGATAACAAGCACACCCAAACAGTTGTAAGTGGGTTGTACTCCAATAACATTTCATGTGGGGATTTTTTGTTTAAGATGGAAGTTGGTAGCCGATTGATAAGAAAAGTGGCTGTTCGAAATGTAACAGCCCAATACTGATGAGGAACTGAGGCATGTGCCATGAGAGTTAGAGCAATTTCCACAATCTGTCTATGGCGTCGTTCAGCCATACCATTTTGTTCAGGAGTGCCTGGGCAAGATAATCTATGGGTGATGCCATTGGATTGAAAACATGTTTTAAAAACAGAATTTACGAACTCGTCGCCACCATCACTTTGAACCATTTTCACTATTGTTTGGAATTGGTTTTCCACTAATACGATGCAGTTGATAAATAAGTGACACACATCAAACTTTCGAGCCTTGGGAATTTTCCAAACACATCGTGAAAATTCATCAATAATGACCAGGTAATACCTAAAACCATCAAATGAGGTAGTTCAAGCTAGTCTCCACACATCAGTGTGAACAGAGTTTAGAAAATTAGTGGCATATTGAGTCTGAGAGGTAAAAGGTAATTTGTGAGATTTGCCTAAAGCACAACTGTCACAAAATATTGAATCTTTATTGAATAAGGTAAATAGCTTGACAAGATAGCAAGAATTCAAGCACTTGGATTCCCCAAGAGCGCACGCCAGATGGTACTTGTCATTTTATTTGCTGTAAATGCAACTGCATTGGAACAACTTCTAGGGTTGAGAGGGTATAAGCCATCGAGCACACCTCCTTTAAGTACAACCTAATGCGTCTTCGGTTCCTTAACAAGAAAACTCCACAAGTAAAACACAAAGTAGCAGTTATTATCTCTTGTGAATTGAGATACGGAAAGTAAGTTTTCTTGATAGAAGGAACAACTAACACTTTAACCAAAATGATAGAGGTTTGAGGAAGAACCCGACTAACTGCAGTGATTGGTAGAGAACTATAATTCCCAACCATGAGCGACTCATTCTAGTATAAGATTTTATACCTTGAGGATCAGTGGCAGTGGAAATCATATATGTTGGTTTGCACCCATAACCGGATACCAGGTTTCATCCGCATTATCACCAACTTCGAGTGCACGAAAGGCTTGATATTGCTCAGCCTCTTCATCAGTAGCAAAGCAAGCATCAACTTTGTGGTTTGGCCCTCCATAACGAAAACAAGTGATGCAAGGAGTGTCTCCACATCCACGGCTAGAAGGTTTGGCACCCCTAGTGTTATTTGACCTACCACAAGATGGTTTGGATGAAGGACGAGTGCAACCTTTGGCACCCTTTGATTTTTGTTGTGTATATTATGGAGAATTGGAGTCACGACCATGTGAGTTAAATCCTCCTCTGGTAGAGTGCCATTGCAGATGGTGCTTCACGAGCAGCAGTGATACTCATCTCAAAATCCTAATTTGCTAATGACGCTTTCCAATGGTGGGAACAAATCTCTGGCGTTTATAGCAGCAACAATGGGATCAAACTCAGATCCAAGACCTCTAAGTATACAAGTGATGAAATCATCATCATCGATAGGTTTACCAAAACCCCGAAGGGAGAGAGCCAAAGATTTGGCTTTTTGCAAGTATTCCTCCAGCAAGGATGTGCCTTTGGTGAGTGTTTGCAATACACCTTTCATTTGTTGGATTCGATCCCTTGTACGACTTCCACATAAGGTTTCCAACACATCCCATGCTTCATGGGAAGATTCACCATTGATGACCTGAGAAAACAGTGCATCAAACAATGAGCTGTTGAGCCAGTGTATGTTGATCAATCTGTAGCCATCTGGCTGCAGTAGGGTTGGCTCTCAACGTGCCATCATCACCCGAAATAGTTGAAGGTGGGCAGGGGATTTGTTGGTTGACATACCTGAGAAGGCCGCCATTTCCACGCAACATAGGAAGGACTTGTGCTTTCCATAGTAAATAGCTTGTGAAGGCTATTTTGATAGTGATATCAGGTAGGCTAGTTTTGTCAGGGGAAAACTCCATGGATTCAGGGGTTTCCGCAAGCGGGACAGAAGCAACAGAGGAAGAAGACATAATCGAATCCTCTATGGTGGGCTTGATAACATGCAGAAAATATTGTCCTCATGTTGTGCAGGGCTTTGTATTGATTCAAATAAAGTACATTACAGCTAAGGTACCAACTATCACTAATGCCATACAAGAAAGCCATATTTACATATTATGCTAAATTCATGCAAGGATAGTGATGTTTGTCTCTTCAGGAAGCTGGTGTTGTGTTCATTTTTTTTGTCATACCTTCATTATTATGTCCTTCATTTTTCAATCCGAGTTTTATTTTCCGACCTACATTTTTTCTGTCTGAGCTTCATTTTTATAGGCTTTACCTTAATTTTTTCATCCTAGGTTCATTTTCTGTCTGAACTTCATTTCTTCGTGTTCCCATTATTTTTTCTTACAATCTTATTTTTCTGTCGTTCTTTTTCCATCCGAGTTCCATTTTCTGTCATTCCTTATTTTTTTGTTCTCCCATCACTTTTCCGTGCCAGCAATGTTTGCCCTATGGGGTCTGAGTACTGTTTCGTGTTGTTTTGAAAACGTCACTACTTTTTTATTTTTCTCTAAATTTCAAATAATTTTTATAGAGAAATCGGGGACGTGAACATACCCGTCGTATTAGTTTGTAAGAGAAGTCACGACATGTAAATATAACGAAATTTCGAGAGAAGAAATTAAAAATTAAAAATTAAATATCATATAAATAAATAAATAAATAAATAAAAACAAATGAGTAATTTTAAGGCAGTGCTACCCCACAGCTGAGCTTCCGCTGGGGCTTCTACTAGTACTTTTTGTTTTTTTATATATATATATTTTTTAACATATTTTAAAAAAAATAAAAAAATTTAAAATATTATTAAAAATTATTTACTTAATCATTAAATTAAAAAAATAAAAATAAAAATTACTACAGTAAAAACCAGCGACAAAAACCATTGATAAAATAAGTATTTTCAGTGATTTTATAATCGAGTTAAAAGTCAATGCGTGGGCTCCAAGACTACGAGGAAAGCAGCTACACTACTTATAAAGAATTTTTGTTATAAACAATCTTGAATTGTATAACCATATTTATCTAGTCATTAAATGCATAGTGCATAGTATTAGCATAGTACTAGCATAGTGAGTTGGCCGACATATGCATAGTGTATAGTGCTAGCATAGTACTAGCATAGTGAGTTGGCCGACATATGCATAGTGTATAGTGCTAGTATAGTAAGCAAGCATAATCCCCTTTGTACGCCTATATATATCGTTGAATTTTTTAAGAAATTCATAAATTTCATAACCTTTCTGAGCGCTATCTCTTTCTCTCTCCTTTTAAAAGTTTTATAATACGTTATGTCTCTCTCTCTTTTCTATGATTTCATAACACGTTATCAGCACGAAAGTTCTGACGATTTTGAAGCTATTAGTCCTCTACTTCAACTAAGTTTTTCAATATATTTTTATATTCCTGATTTATATATGTAAAAAATGTCAAATCTTACAAAATTGGAATTCGTTGCTCTTGACATTTCTGGAAAAAATTATTTATCTTAGATCCTTGATGCTGAGATCCATATGGATGCGATGAACCTGTGAGATACAATTAAAGAAGGAAATCAAGGGTCCCTGCAGGACCGTGCTAAGGCAATGATTTTCCTTCGGCACCATCTTCATGAAGAATTAAAAACTGAGTATTTAACGGTAAAAGATCCACTTATTTTGTGGAATGATTTAAGGGAGAGATATGAACACCAGAAAACTGTAATCCTCCCAAAAGCTCGTCATGATTGGATGCACCTGAGGTTGCAAGATTTCAAGAGTGTTAGTGAGTATAACTCTGCACTCTTTAAAATTAGCTTGCTATTGAAATTATGTGGTGAAAAAGTCACTGATGATGACTTGTTAGAGAAGACATATACTACTTTTCATGCCTTGAATGTGCTCCTGCAGCAGCAGTATCGAGAGCGAAAGTTCAAAAAATATTCTGAACTTATATCTTGTCTTCTATTAGCTGAGCAAAATAATGAGTTTTTGTTAAGAAATCACCAGTCACGTCCTACTGGTTCTATATCATTCCCTGAAGTGAATGGTACTAGATTTACATCATTCCCAGAAGCGAATGGTGTATATTTTCAAAGAAAACGAGGGCGTGGACGTGGTAGGAAAAACTATGGAAGTGGAGGTCCTAGAAGTGACCACACTAAAAGGGACAATAATAGATATACACCGTACCACCAGAAGTGGTTCAACTCAGAGAAGAGCAAAGGTCCTCAAAACAAATTTTTAAAGAAAGATGAAGATGGATGCCATAGATGTGGTATGACTGGACATTGGGCTCGTATCTGTCGTACAGATAAGCACTTGGTTGACTTATACCAATCTTCTATAAAAGAAAAAATAAAGAAATTTGAAACAAATTTTACTGAACCATCATATGTTTTAGATTCTATAGATGGAGAAGATATTACAAGCCTTGATGTTTCTGATTTCTTTGAGGATTCTAGTAGTAGAGTTAATCATGAAAGTGTTCCTTTTTAATTAATGTATTTCCTTTATCTTATTATAAAATATTTTTATATTCTGCAATGTTTTGTAGTAATGAAACTTTTATTTATTCTTTTATACTTGTTATAAATTATTGATGATATGATTTATCTGAAAATGGAAATGGAGCATCCCTGAAAGATCGCCCTAAATCAATAATTTTATTGAGTATCTCATATGAGTGATACTTGTACCAAAAGCTCATTATGATTTATGCACCTGAAGTTGCATAATTGAAATTGTGGAAAGAATATATATTTGAATGAACGTCTTGAATGTGCTCCTGAAGTAGCAATATCGAGTATGCTCCTGAAGTAGCAATATGAAATGCAAACGTTCATAATATATTTTAAATTTGTATCAGGTCTTTCAGTGACTGAGCAAAATAATGAGCTTTTGATAAGAATCATTATTCATATCTTACTAGATCTATATCATTCCCTGAAGTGAATGATAATGAATTTATATAATTCTATTTCCTGAAGTGAAAAGAATGATGTGTTTCATTCAAAAAAACTAAGAGATTGGACGTGATAATGAATATCTTTTCGGGCTAGAAGCTCGTATTGGAAAAGCTGTAAGCTTTCTCTTTGAGATGATATTATACAAATTATTGAATCAAATATTATGATGCATTAAAAGGTGATATGATTCAAAATATTTATATCTTTTCATGGTTATCTTGATCATCCAAAATCAATTACGATAAGTCGAATGATTTTCATATGGACGTCCATAAAAGAACCAGAAGATTCTTTTACTATAAAGTTTTACCACCAGAAGTGGAAAGAAAAATTTGCTTGAAGCAAATAAGATGAAATTATTCGATGTTATCTTGATTATCATATGTGAACCAGAAGTTCAGATGATAATTAAATTTTGGATACAATAAGATAAAAATGTCTCATATTCTAGCTGATAAAATCCCAGCGAGGATTGAAGTCCCTGTAGGACAATTAAGAAATTCAGCAGTCTAAAGACATGTATAAAGGCATGTGAAACTTATCGATATAAAAGATAGAGTATCTCAAAAGAGAAAGGCACAAATAATTTGGTACTCCTAAAAAGGCCATTCCCACAAAACAAGCAATAAAATCCATCCAAATTCTCTGTATAAAATTCTCCTATATAAACTCTTGAAGAGGTTTTTCATGAAAATGTCTTCCCTTGAAGAGGGACAGGTACCTGAAAATAACGAGATCTCGTTACATTTCATGAATAATGGAAAAATTATGGATAGAAATAAAATTGTTGTCGACAATGTATTTCCATATGAGATGGCAATTGACATTATCAGAAGTAATGATGAAAGTGAATCAAGACTCGTCGAAGAATACGACGTAAAATATTGGCCAAATTTGAAAGAAACAATTCCTGCAGAATTGATTCACTAGTAAAATATGATGCATCGGGACTTATAGTTCAAACACCTAAAGAGGTGATGCTTGTTGAATGTCAGTGGGTATTTATGGAAAGGAAATAAAAATGTGATATATAAATCACGAGTCAGTTTCTCAATTCCTGCAGAATTGATATCACTAAGTAAAATATGATAAATATGGACTTGAAGTCCAAACACCTAAAGAGGTGATTTTTGTTAAATATCAGTGGATATTTATATACATGATATAAAAAGTCTGAAACTTTTAATATGAAAATGTGATATAGAAATTACAAGTTAGTTTCTCAAAGAAACAATATTGATATGATTTTAAAGTGGTTAAAATCATATTGAGATTTTTATTAGCTTGAAAGTTACCGAGAGTTTGGATATGCATGATTAACTGCATATTTATATGGATCATTGGATCATGATATATATATATATAAATCCCTGAAGGATAGAAAATGTCTGAAACTTCTAATATGAATACATCTGGAAATATGTATTCTATCAAGTTTCAAAGATCTTTATATGATCTAAAGCAATCCAAACGCAAATGGAAACAAGCTATTATTGCAGTTTATATATATGATTTAAATGTCATTGAGGCTCCATAAGAGCTCATAAAAACTGCACATATTTGAAATATAAATCTGAAACCCTTGCGGCTTCAATGGGAAGATGGATGATGTTATTAGTCATGAAATACCATCTTTTAATACAATTAGTATTTCAGATTCATATTATGGGGTTGATATGAAGTGTGCATTATTAAAGAAGAAATAAAAAAGAGCAAACTGAACATCTACCAAAAGATAGAAACACAAATATATTTGTGAAATATTATTTTATTATCTTGAAGCAAGAATTACAGAAATTTGAGACACTTTGCCTCATTCTTCAAACGCTCTTGTTCTTCAAAAATTTGCATGGCATCCCTATCTAAAGGGGTGGGCAATCGAAAAGAAGATTTAAGCAAGGATTTTAAATTCCTATTCTCTTGCTTTATTGATTCTATCTTCATGTTGGATTTCAGAAGAAGTCGCTGAAGTATAGCAATATTCTCGTAGAGATTGTCAACTCCACAAGTTCTAGATTGCAGTCGCTGAGAAAATGCGACAATGGATGATGAGTATCGGGTACCGAGACTCACAAGCTCATAGATAGCTTCATTATCTGACCTATGAGTCAGATCATTATATTGCATAATAGCACCTGTGGTAGAAGCAGGTACAGCTAATGAACGAGGTGCAGAGTACCTCATATATTGGCCATGAGAAGATCGTTGAGCCATTGTAGGATAAGAATGCAGAAAGAGATTGCAGAGTAAAAATGTAGTATGATTACAGAAAATTGAAGAAGATGAGATGCGAATGAAGATGAGCTGAATATCTCTTTTATAGAGAAAATTATGATACAGCATCTCTCGTGAAGCAAGAGAAAAGAGATGAAATATAGCTTCATAGCTCTGCGGCGCCTGACAGCACGCCTGACAGCTACGGCGCCTGACACCTACAGGGGAGTTGAAAATCCGCGGTACTTGTCTGATCTTAAAATGCTGACCACCGTTTTTATTAAAAAATGAGGTTAGCGGTTTAATGTTGATGAATTCTCCACTAACTATGTTATTTACAAGAACTCCAGAAGAGTACAACTCCAGAAGAGTAGTGATGAGCAGAAAGATCCAGTTGTGATTATTTTATCAACATGCATCAAGTCCACAGTTAGTTGGATGTACAGATGCGAGTTATCTTTCAGATACACATAAAAAGATCATTGCAATTCATGAGAAGAAAGTTGAAATTGATATCAAGAAGGTACGGTCAAGTAAAAATCTGGCAGATTTATTCACTAAAGCATTACCAACTACAACATTTAAGAAGATTATGCAGAACATTGAAATGCGGAAGTTTGAAAACCTGTTATCATGCACTACCAACTGCAACATTTAAGAAGATTATGCAGAACATTGAAATGCGGAGGTTTGAAGACCTGTTATCATGCACTTTTCAGGGGAAGTAATGTCTTGAAGACTTGTGCTGATTGTACTCTTTTTCCTTCGCTAAGGTTTTATCCCACTAGGTTTTCCTTTGCAAGGTTTTAATGAGGCAATCCTAAAACACTCGGCGATACACATGAATATTGTACTCCTTTTCCTTCGCCATTGGTTTTTTCCCACAGGATTTTTCCTTGGCAAGGTTTTAACGAGGCATATTCTTTAAATATGGTCATCCAAAGGGGAAGTGTTATAAACTATCTTGAATTGTATGACCACATTTATCTAGTCGTCAAATGTATAGTGTATAGTGCTAGCATAGTACCAGCATAGTGAGTTGGCCGACATATGTATAGTGCATAGTGCTAGCATAGTACTAGCATAGTGAGTTGGCCGACATATGCATAGTGCATAGTGCATAGTACTAGCATAGTGAGCAAGTATAGTCCCCTTTGTACGCCTATATATATCGTTGAATTTTTTAAGAAATTCATAAGTTTCATAACCTTTCTGAACTCTATTTCTTTCTCTCACCTTTTAAAAGTTTTATAATACGTTATGACTCTCTCTCTTTTATATGATTTCATAACAATTTTAAATTTTTTTATACTTTTTTAAATATTTTTTTAATATCCTTACTTATTAATAAAAAAATTTTAAAAATATATACTTTTATTAATAATAACTTCTTTGATCATGAAGTAAAATAAATAAATAAATATAAAAAGAATAGTAAATAAATAGTACGAAGGGTTGTAATCCTATAATGTTTCATATAAATAGCCGAAAGATATATTTTTTTATAAAAACTTTATGTCTAGTCATTTTTATATACTTTTTATGTACTCTATTAATATAATTAGTTAAGTATTAAAAAAATTAATACAGCTTATTATACCAGTAAAATATACAAAAAATATATAAAAATTACTATATATAACATTACTCTTTTATTTATCTTAAGTGAAAGGATATTTATCCTTACATAATACAATAACCTTTTGATTTCATCTCATCTAATTTATTTATTATAATTTTTTAAAAATTTCTATATAAAATAGAATAAATATTTCAATCTTTTTAAAATTTTTAAATAAAAAATATTAAAAATAATATATTAAAAATATTTTATTCAACTTTTAACTTTCATATTATCTTAATTCATGATTTAAACCTAATTAAATAAATCGTTAATAAGATTTAACTCGTTCGATAAAAATATAAATTGTTAAAGTGATTCAAATTCTAACAGTGAATCATCGAAGGTTGCGTTGAAGTATTAATATATTATCCACAAAGCAAACGAAATATTCTAAAAACCAACAACGTCCACGTTTCAAAAAAACAAAACAAGAAGGTTTAAAAAGTAAAGAATATTATTTAATATTATAAAATTCTTTCTTTTATAAGAACCACTAATGGTGCATATAATTTAAGAAGAAAAATAGTTTAGTTAAAGAAATTTTATAAAAGTAAATTAATAAATTGACGTGATTTAATTAGAATTGTAAAAAAAAAATTGATAAATTAAAAAAATTGATTGAACCGAACCGAACTGGTGTATTTGATCACATTCAGAACTAATCTGATTCAGTTCTAATTTTGATATTTAGAATACCAATTTGAATCAAACTGGTCTAGTAGATATATGTACAAAATTAATATAACATTTGATATAATATAAAACTATCTTATAAATTATAATATAATATTTAATTATGATGTAATATAAATTAATCTTATAATTTTTAATATAACATTTAAATTTTGATATAATATAAAAATTTTAATTTTATACCATAATCACTTGCTTAAGTTTTATTAAAGTGTGATTTTATTTATATGTAAAATTAAAAAAATAAAACTAGACTTGACCAAAATGTATATTGTAGTCAATCAATTTTTTACCGATTTAAAAATTTTTAAAATTAATTTATACGAGATTGGTTCTAAAAATATATTTAAAATTGAATTGATCTATATTAGTTAAAACCTAGATTTTATATGATATATTAGATAGTAAGAGTAATTTTATTATATATTAATTTATAAATTTATTTTTAAAAAATGTTTCAAAATTCTCATTTAAGAAAAAATGGGATTGGTTTAGAGATAATAGCATGGAGAAATTAGACAATCATCTAATGTGGCGACATTTTTGTCAGTTCGCAAAAGATGTTGTGGGAATAAAGCAGACGCAGAAAGCTTTATAGAGAGAGAGAGAGAGGCATAGAAAATTAGCAAACCGGAGAACAGAACACAACAAACCACCTCTGTTTTTCTCTGTCCTTCTATCTTCATAGTTCAAACTCTCCTTTTAAAGCAGAATAGAATCCGTCAAACCCCTTTGTCTCCCCGCTTTCTATTTTTATAAGATGAAAGCTAAAAGAGATTAGAAATGAGTTTTTATTTTTAAATATCAATCCCTTGTTACGACCATCTCTCAACAATTTAATTTTAATAAATAAAACCATCGAAACCATCATCTTCCTCCTCTTCCACAAACCGCCATCCCCTCCCATCCCTAAATCCGACTTTTTCCGATACCCAAAAGGCAAACTATTGTAGGGTTTTTTTTTTTTTTTTTTTTTTTGGGGGTATCATAAGCTTATGATCAAGGGCAGCGTTCGCTAAAGTGAGCCGGGTGCGGAGAGAAAGGAGGAGAAGAAAAGAGACGGTGGTCGGGGGCGATTGAATTTGATTAGTGGCCGTAGACGTGGAGGGTGGTGATGATGACGGGGACGGATGTGGTAGGGAGGTGGGGTACATGGGAGGAGCTCCTTCTCGGCGGTGCAGTTCTCCGGCACGGGACCCGAGACTGGGACGTCGTCTCCGCGGAGCTCCGAACCCGACTCGTTTGTTCATATCCTTTCTTCACCCCAGAGGTAATTACAAAAAATTTAAATAGTCTTAAAGGCCTGTCGTCTTATCTTTATTTTCTCTTTTCTTTATGTTCGACTTTTTTAAAAAGCTTTGAGAGGCAGTTTGCATTTCATTTTGTTACATTTAATTTTATTACTATAATTTTTAAAAATTTTATATAAAATAATTTCAGTAATTAAGTGATTTCAGATATATTATAAATAGTAAAAAAAAAACTAAAAAATAATAAAAAATAATAAAAAATATGTAAAAAATAATAAATAATAATAAAATATTTTTTTAAAAAATAATATTTATAATTGTAAGTAAATAAGTATTGTCTAATTATTTTAAAAATAAATATAATATTCGCATTAAAAAAATTAATTTTTTAATAATAAATTTTATTCTTTTTTAAAATAATTATATACATTTACTTACTTAACAACTATATAAAATATTACCCTCCACAAAATAATCTAATCCTCAGACTAATCCTTAATCTTTTATACTCCCAGTATTTGATTTTATTACTGGTGGGTCCCTAAAACCCGACAGCTGGGCCCAATGCTCCACCATATTGTTTTTGTGATGGAACGTATTCCATGTTGTTAAGGCGTTAAAGGTCGAAATCACCCTCTTCTATTTTTTTTCTAATCAAAATCACCCTCTTCTATTAGGGGAGTGGTGGGGGCAAATATTAAGGTTACGTTTTTACCATCACAAAATTCTACAAATTTTTTAAAATTTTTATAATTTATTTTCAAACATTAATAAATACAAAATAATTTTATAAAATTATTATTTACATACAAAAATCAATATAAATTTTACAAGTTTAAAAAAAATGCAATTTTAACAAATTTCAAAATAAAAATAATATTAAAAAAATTAACTTTATAATATTTTTATTTCACTTTTTCTCTCTCTTTTCAAAAACCTAATTAAAATATTTCTTTCAAATTATTTCACTACTATTCATAAAATCATAAATACCCAATTCCAAGTGTCCAATTTTGTCCTAAATGGTGCTGAAATGGCATTAATGGGAAAAAAACATAATGCATAAGGGCCTATGTGTAGTAGAGTCCTTTGTAAAAAAGTGAGATCATTAAAAAATAAAAAAATTGTTTACACTTTTTTGTGGTAAGATCGACTTTTTATTTACTTCCAATGGGTACAAATCATTACTAAAAAGCAAAGCAAACCCATAAGTTGGTTTTTGTGATAATGCAATAAGAAAATGTTGTTAACTTGTCATCCTTTGGTAAAGCTAGGGCTGTAAGTGTGATCAGTTGGTCTCGGTCCCAACATGTAGAAAAATTCAGTAATCGGTCCAATCCGAGGATGTGATTTTTTGGACCAAACCGAGACTAACCGAATGTATATATTTTTTATATATATTTAAATATTTGTTTGTATTTATGTATAATATATTATTTTATATAATAATTGTATAAGTTAATTATATAATTTTCATCCCCAATATCACTATTGATCATATAAAATGTTAAATATTATATATGCTATCAATTAAGTAATATATCATATGATAAATCGTGTTATTATGTGTAGATACATATTCTACTATCTACACCTAATTAAAGTAATTATGTAATTTTTTTTTTAAGATACCTAAGTTGCAAGTAAGCATGAAGAATATAATATATATACAATGAAATTATTTAATATTCATTAACTATATATAAAATGTTAATATGCTATTAATTAATTAATACTCTACTATTTACTCATAATTAAAGTAATTAGGTCATTTTTTTTAAGATACCTAATTTGCATATTAGCATGGAGAATATATGGATAATGAAATTAATTAATATTCATTAACCATGTATAAAATGTTAAAATTTTAGTATAGACCATTATGAATACTAGGTTACTAAGTTAGTAACTATTAACATCATAAATTGATAAATATAATTATAATTAATTATTTTTTTAATGAGATAGTTACATAATCCACATTAAAGATTACCTATAAAAAAAGTAATCCAAGAGCTCACTTAATTTTAATTTTATTAATTTAATTAATTATCTATCAAAAAAAGAAAATAGAGAAAAAAATGTTCACCAACCAAACCGATAGTTAACAGTCCGGTCCGGTCTATAGGGGTAATCGGTCCGGCAAAAATGATGGACTGAAATTTTCTGTTGGTAACACCCCCCCTCCCCAACCAAACTAGACCGATTACACCCTTAGGTAAAGCAAAGGTTACCTTTTGTTATATAAACACAGCAATAGAATGCTGACTTGGACTTTATGGTGCAGAATCTGTATAATGCACCATTAATAGCTCTCACACTATAGAGTTGAAGGGGAGAGAAGTAAAAGAAACAAGCAAAGAGGAGAACAAGGAACTAGCACATAATTACATTAATATTATTTAGGGTATTCATAAGTTAGCCTTGAATATTATTCTGATATTATTTCCAAAATGCCCCATAGATAAATCGTAAGTTTCAATTTATCAGTGAATTCGGGAACTGGATTTACATGACAACAGATTTTTCTGTGTGTGTGTGTGTGTGTGAGAGAGAGAGAGAGAGAGAGAAGCAAAAAAGAATCTTAAGAATTTGCAAATAAATACATTTGATACCAGTCACACCCCGTGCAATGCACAAGAAACTATTAATTTATTTATAATTATGTAGAGTTCTCTAAATATGACTTCTTCCATTGCTAAGTATAAAAAGCTACATAGAGAAGAGAAAAGACAGTTTTAGAGTAAAAAATACGAAGCATTCCACACTTTAAAATTCAAAATTATCTAGCATTATTTGATTTAACCTTTTAAATTCTTTTAAACTTGAATGACCAAATTTATGGTGATTTGATAGAGGTTTGGATAAAGTGGTTCAACAGCAGCAAAGCTCCTTAGACTATTAATCGATGTAATTAAGGGTATTCAAAAGTTAGCACAGTTAAATATAATCCGGTAATTCTTGCCATGTGGTATTAAGTTCAACTCTCTAGAGGCCATAATTAGACTTCCATTCCCATCTTAAATGTATTTCATTTAAAATGAACCCGCTTAGCATAATTAAGTAATGTTTTTGTATGTATGTATTTGTCATAATTAAGTAATGCAGTTGTAGATAAAATATCATCTGTTTGTTAGAATATCCAATTGTTGTTACTCTTACCTTCCTGCTATGAGTCTTTGGATTAAAAAGGTTCATCAGTCTGCAAAATGTGAAGAAATTATCTGACCAGATTTTCAATTTAATTCGTTTATACATCCAATATAGTAAAAATAGTATCTTGTTTGCAGGTATGTAAGTCCAAATTTGAGGACTTGCAACAGCGTTATTATGGATGCACGTAAGTTTACTTTGATGTAACTAAAATTGACTCTTGTCTCATGCGTCCTTAAGAAAAACGAATTTTAACATGCTCGGTTTCATTTATCATTCCTCTGCCCTTTTTTAACTATTCAAGCTTTGTTTTTGCATAGGTATGTTTATCTATATTTTTAATTAGGACAGTTATTTTTTTTTTAAGTTCATTTTTTATTTCCTCCTTAGGGCCTGGTTTGATGAGCTACGGAAGAAGCGCATGGCTGAGTTGAGGCGAGCTCTAGAGCTATCTGAAGGCTCAATTGGGTTAGTTATCATATTAATACATAACCGTTCTATCTATCCTCCTCCAGAAAAAACATATATTAACAGGTGGCATGATCCCCTGCTCTTTCCTTTTTTGTAACTCTGCTGATTTAGTCATTTCAATCTCAAAACTTCTGTTGGAAGATTTTAAGCACTTAAGATGGGAACAATTAAGATTTATAGACTTCTAGAGCATGGATTCTCAACTAGATTCAAAGGGACATACTGCAGTAATGTAGTGCTAACCAACTGGTTTGAATTGAAAGTTGAAGAAGGATGAATCATAACTTCTAAAGCATGGATGGATTAGAAATTAGGGGTCAGAGGAGCATGAAAAAAATTATATAATTGAATTTTGAGATTTTCTAGTTGACCTTGAGCTAAAAATATGAGAGGGAAAGAAATCATATTGCCAGTTTCTTCCTTAGTGCATGTTTGGGATTGTTGTATATAATAGAACTTTCAATAGTAGAGCTTTGTTAAAAAGTTCTACCAGCTAAAAGTTGTTTACTGCTTCGTAAACATACCTCTAAAATGCTTTTAAAGTTGTTATGGTGGTTATCAGCATTCTCCTCGACAGGTGATTTTCAACAAATGTTTTAATTTGGTGATTTTTAAAAAAGTGGGTTTTCATCTTTTTATAGTGCTTAAAGCACTTCTTTATAAATTTATTAAACATAACATTTTTCTTCAAAAGAGCCGATCAAAAAAAAAAAAATTCTTTAGAAGAGTTTTTAGACCTTTAAAAATACTTTTTAAGCTCCGAAACTCAAAGCCAAATGGATACTTCAAAACTCTATCTTGATTTTGTCTGGGGTTTTTCAGTATGCAGTCTATAGTTTGAAGTCTGCATTTCTGTTATGATTTGTATAATCTGCATGTTTTAGGTCCCTGGAATCAAAACTCGAGTCTCTCAAGGCAGAGAAAGGAGATGACTGCCATGCTGGCTATCACTCCAGCCAGACAGAATCACTTGTTCCTTTCCAAGAGAGAGTTGAATCTTCTGGTAAAGAGATGTCCAAGGATGGACTATCTGCAGGTAGTTTCACAGAGGAAATCCAATTAAATTGGTCAGCTGAATGTCGGATTCCTGTAGTAGTGTCAGCTGAAGAGATGGAGACTAAGCCAGAAACTTCACAGCCTTCTGAGCGGGAGAAAATATCAAGCACTGAGAAGCTGACAGAGACATTATATGGGGGACGAGGAGGAAGTTTAAGAAAGAGGAGGGGGAAAAGAAAGAGAAAGGATTGCAGTAGAGATGTCAAAGAAGGTAGTGTTGGAGAGAGTGACTTTTTGGGTTCAGTGGATGTTTTAACCTCCTTATGGTGTAAAGAAAAAGCAACTTGCAACCGTGGTGAGGTTGCTGAATCTTCTGGTGCTGGTGATTTTAACAAAAGTTTGAGCAAGGATGGAAATGATGATCTGGTGGGTATTTATAATTCTCTTTTGGAGGATAAAAATGCCTGTGTATTCCTTCGACGACTTGATAGCCAGGTATGGACAAATATTCCAGGATTTGTCACTTTCTTTCTGTAATTTGTGCTTGACTATGCTTTCTTTCTGTAATTTGTGCTTGACTATGATTGCTGATTTTTTATTCTTTTTGGGCAAAAGGTTGAGAGTGAGCAACCTAGCCCTCCCCCCCCCCCCCCCCCCCCAAGGGGGTTGTTATGATTACCATATTATAATTTATGAGCACCCTATCAGTTGGGGCACCTTGCAGGAGGGCCTTATAAATAGTCCTCAAACTTGAGGGCTTAGTGATCAGACGAGCCTCACGCTGTAGTAACTTTTCCAACTTGATTTAAACACATGATCTCTAACGTACCAAATCACATATGTCTAGGAGTGGACTTTCCCTAAGCCAAGCTGCCAAAGTCTCATGACTAATTCTTCTGATGTGCACCAATGATTTGCTCCGAGTTTCTTAGTAGCTACTTTACTCAACGATTCTTAAGCTTGGCTAATGGTAACTGTTTACTTTAAGATGATACACAGAGGTACAGAGTTCAGGGTTCAATCCCTGCACCACCATTTTGATTCATTACATTTTCTCTTTAGGAATCAAACAACTTTTAGATGATATAGATACTTATGATTTCTATTTCCGAGAAATGCGCGCACACATACATAGAAGCAGCTCATTTTGTTATTTATTCTATTCCATTACAGAAGAGAGGAAGATACAAGAAAATGATCCGGCAGCACACAGATTTTAACACAATAAAATCAAGAATTGCTAGCCACTGCATCACATCTGCTTCAGAACTCTTCCGAGACCTACTGCTGCTCAGTAACAACTCATTGGTGTTTTACTCCAAGAACACTAGGGAATATAAATCAGCTCTACTCCTCAGAGACATCATCACCCAAAAATTGCAGCAGCATTTCAAGTATTCTCACCGCACGGCTACCCCTCCCAATCTCTCAGTGAAAACCCTGACGCCTACCCGTCCTGTCAAACCACGAAGTGTTCGCCCTGGTAATTGCAAGGCATCGGGAAAAGTAGCTGATGCAGGGAATGCTGTTACAAGGACCTCAAATGAAGGTAAAAAACCAAGTAATGATGATTCTACCGAAGTAGAATCCTTGGCTGTGACAAATAAACGCTTTGGTCGGCCAAGAAAAGGGGGACGAGGAAGTGGAAATCAACGACCTGTTGTTCCCATGAAGGGAAGGAAGAGGATTCGAATGAGGTAAATGCCCTAATGGCCCTGCCTTTTTCGTTGAACCAGGTTTTAATCCCAGGCTCTTGATTCAGTAAAGTTGCTCTTTTCAGGACCTTTTGGTGTACAAAAGTTTACTTCTTCCTATTAAGATCTCTGTTGATAAAACACTGCAAGAATGCATCTTATACTCACACCACTTCCAAAAAAGAATCATAGTTTTTTAACTATGTAGTTAGTGCCAGCATCACTAATCAACTGTAGCCTAAGCCTATGAACTCAAAGTCGCTAAATATTGTTGGTAACCAAAGAAATTTATGGAAATTCGAGCGAGTGAACAAGTCATTGGCTAAAAGCAGATTTGAATTAGTAAAAGGAGTCTGCTCATCTCATTGCTCCACAAGACTAGGGCATCGGACTGGAGGATTTTCTCTTTAAATTATCTTGAGGTGTATTTGAGGAAAACTCCTAATCGGGCCTGTATATCTCTAGGATTAGTTGAAACACTATTCCTGGACATCCAGTGTCAATAAATAAATAAATAAATAAAATAGTATAAATAAATAAATAAATAAATAAATAGTAGAAAGGATAAACAATTGGCAGGGCAACATGTAAACACCTGGAAAAGAATATGCTTCTTTTTAATTGTCACCTTATGATATATAAGTAGGGGAATTATCAGTTCGGTTTAGTCTAAACGATTTAAGTCGGTTTTGGAACTGTGACAATCGAAACCGACTGGTTCACCACGGGAATCAAAACTTTCAGTTGGATTTTTTTTGGTTCGGTTTTACAGGGATATTCAGTTTTGGGCTTTTTTTTTTTAATTACTGGACTAACTGGTTTTTCTAACTCAAATGAATAATTTTTTTTTAGCCCAAATATGAATTCCAGAGCCCAACACACTTTTTTAGCTTAAAATTCCATGTATATAACCAAAGAAATGCTAAAAACAATTAGTCAGATTATACTAATTAGTTTAATTAAAACACGTAGATAATAATGCATTATAAAACCTATTAAAACAATGAACATAACAACATTTGTAAGGGCTACAAGCCTAAAACATGCATACATGTTACAACTAAATAAAGGCTAAAAACAATTAGTCAACATAAACAAAATCTAAAAAGAAAATTACACTAAAACAATAGCAAGTTAATTACTTAATATTAATATTCATGTTTAAGAGTAATTTTATATCAAGAAAGCATAAAGGCTAAGATTAAAATTTCATTTCATGCTATATTAATCTTATACTACGTATAGCATATAATATAAAAAATAATATAATATTTCAATTCAGTTCCGTTTAATTCGACTCTCAAATCATGAAAATTAGGATTGAATGGTCATAGACTCTTTTCTTTTCACTTCTTGTTACTCTTTTCGTTCACTTTTTCTAATATTTCTAATACCAACTAATTCATTCAGGCAAGACATATTACGTTGTCATGAAGCGCCCATTCCTATGGTCATTATTTTAATACTTTTGGTTCTCGGGAGTTTCTTTGTAGGATACTTGGCCAAAATGTGACCTATTAGCCCATAAGTAAGTACTGTGACGAAGCGGTTGTTGCTCACCCAACAAGGTTGTACGAGGTCAATTCACCCAACACGATCATTCGGGGTGAACAAGAATTGGGGATCGGGTGCAGGTGAAATTCCTGCCAATTGTTGAGATGTTCAATCGACTTCCTCCCTCGTTTGTGGGGGTCTAGACCCCTATGAGTGAGCAAAAAAGGGAGGAGGAAAAAGGCCCTGGCTAACCATCATAATTAGTGAAAAAGTGTAAGCTTCGCTACTTGCACAGACCATAATGGACCATGGACTAAATGACTATTGTCTAAAAGGACTAGGGGATTCCCCCCCTCCTAAAAAAAAGGTGCATGATCTCGCCCCTATAGGCCATTATAATTATCCAAGAAGACACTCAAAACTAGAAGGATAAACAAACCCACTTGGTGGATTGTCAAGCCACAAGTCCCATGTCACAGGAGCGAGATTCTGTAAAAAGCCAAGGTCGTGGTGAGCCAAGAAGGCCCACTTGGAAACTTGGGACCTCAATAGGAAATGCAAAGGTTGCTTAAAGCTAGCCTGTTGACAGACAAAAGAGAATCAACTAGTTTAGTTTTGATCTGAGTATGCTTATAATAGGGAATACTCTAACCCTGAGAATCAAGGCCCGGCCATCCTTCATTTGCAGTTGACGGACAAAGCAAGTATTTGGTAATGTTAATAGCTAGAAGAAGACCTTAACGGTGAGTTAAAGGGTTTAGAGGGTGCATTGGAGTGTAGAGGTCTCTTTAGTATAAAGAAATCACAGAAAAGCTAAGTTGTGTCCAAAGTCGAGAGGATTACCCTGACTAAGGGGTACAAATATGCGTAGTAAGTCCACCTTAGGGCCAATGCAAATGCCGCATAGTAGGGACAATACCTTCGGGATGATCAACATCTATAACTTTATGCTTTCATACCCTTTATTGATTAAAGACCATGTTGCCCAGTTCTACAAGCTATCGCTCACTAAAGATATGGAGCAGAGGCCAAAACTTGATGAGTTAGCATTTGAGACCATTGAGGAAAATAAAGTTCATGAAGTGGTAGGAAGGATGGCAAGAGATAAAGCACCAAGCCTTGATGGACTTTTTTCCAATTCCATTGGAAAATGATAAAAATTAAATAAAAACAAAAGGATATTATCAAAGTATTCCAAGAGTTTCAAACATTTGCAAGGTTTGAGAAAAAAAAAAAAAAAGCCTCAATGCCACCTTTGGCTTGTTTCAAAGAAAGCACAGGCATCAGATATAAAGATTATTCCTCTTTCAGCCTTTGTGAATAGGGTGTATAAAATTATATCCGAAGTATTCCTACTTGTTTGAGGTGTGGGAGGAAGATCATATGAAAGCCTCAAAAGGCATCTATTAGATGAGGCAAATCATGGACACGATGCTCATTGCCAATGAATGCCTAAATGGTAGATTGAGATATGGTAATCTAGATATCTTATGCACATTAGACATAAAGAAGGTCTATGACCATGTGTATCCAATGAAGGCCCATGATCGTGCAAATTATAGTGAATTGGGGGTTCCTGTATTACTTATGAAGGATGTGTGGATTTGGGAAATGGTATTCTTGGTTCTCCATTTGGGTGAATAGCACTCAAATTAGCTTCTTCATTAGTTTTTGTAGGCTGGAAAAGGATGACCCACTATCTTGTTTATTATTTGTCATGGTCTTGAAAAGTTTTAGTAGATTGTTGTCCGTTGTGGTTGGAGTGGATTTATGACGGGTTTTTCAATGGGGGATGCTTATAGGGGTATTCTCAGCATTTTCCACCTATTATGTGCAAATGACATGTTGATATATTCTTATGCAGATCAAAATAAAATCTAGATTTTTGCATTTTGGCCTTTTTTGGGATAGAGTAGACAAGTCTCCCCACTTTTCTTTCGATATCACCAATCAAATGGAAATAATTTTTATAAATCTGGTTTGGAAAAAGAATAAATTAAGAATTTCAGATTATACAAAGGAAAAGACAAAAGAATGTGAGTTAAAAGTACCTCTTCCATGCTTCAAAACAGGTTCTTGCTTAAAGGGAAACTTCTTTAAATTAGAATTGGTACGAATGGATAATGTCAACAATGTTTGGAGTGTCATCAATGTCTGAAGTCTTGCTAGTGCTCCATGATGCAAGGTAGGAACCACCCTTTCTTTCCTTAAATGCCCCTTCCAAAGCAAAGTCAATTTTGGAAGAGGCTAAACTTACCAAAAAATGGTCAGACCACTTTAATTAAGAGACTGTTTGAATTGAGAAACACTCTCAATCTATCTTATCACATCTCATTATTATAATTTTTTCAAATTTTTACACAAAATATAATTATAATTCAACTTTTTCAAATCTCAAAACGATAATAATATTAAAAAATAATATTTTAATAATATTTTATTCAACTTTTAATTTCCATCTAAAACCATTTCATTGCATCTCACTATCCAAACAATCTCTAAGTGGGCACTGTCAAATCTTCACTTACATCCTATCTCAATTTATTCTCTCAACCAAGGTGGCGAATTCTATTTTGAAGTTTCGATGTTACTTATTTTGGAGTGGACTAGGTGAAGATTTTAAATTTGACATAGTTAATTGGGAGAATGTATGAACTCCAATTTCAAGTGACGTTTTGGGGGTTTAAAATTGGAGGGCATCCAATTGGACATTCTTGGAGAAATGGTGGTGGTGTTATCAACTTGAGAGGGAGGCACTCTAGATGGTGGTGACTTAGTCCAAATATGATTCTACTTGGGGAATAGTGCTCCATAGAGTGGCAAGGAGTTTACGGAATGGGACTTTGGGAAAACATGAGAAGGGGATAGGGAGTATTTCATGGCATATGAGATTTATGGTGGGGGATGGCTCTAGGATTAAATCTTGGCATGATGTTCAATATAAAGATAGAGCCCTTAAGGACATATTCCCAATTGTTTATAGGATTGCATGTAAGGTCGCAATTCTTGTTTGCAGGTCGTATTCATGTTATGTCAAATTATAAGTATTATTGTTAATGCGTAAGTTTACACAACAGGCTGGAACAAGAGGAAAGAGCCATATCGGCCAACAAAGACAATTCAAGCCACGATGATGCGATCGGGAAGCCCACAATGGTGGTTTGGACGTCAATACAATATTCGAATATTTATCCATGGGAATAAATAATAAATAAATACATAAAATATATTTTTTAAAAAAAAAAAAAAAAGAGGGAGACACCCAAATTTACAAAATTTGGAAGGTTTGGAGGTTGAAGGAGATGCCCTCCTCCTGAGGAAAGGGGATGTTGGATTTATTGTGCGTAGTAGAGTCCTCCTCAAATATGAGGAAATCCCCTCCCTTTATAGAGGTCTCTTTCCTCCTTAAAGTAATTTAGTCATACTTGCCTTATGAAGTCATTTACTTATATATGTATAAGTCAACTTGGCTTATTTCTTTTTGGTTTTATTTCTAAAGTTGATTCTTGGTCTTATCTCTAGGATTGATTCTCGGTTGTTGATTTTATGCATAACTAACGATTATTAAGGTCAATTTGTTTAATAAGAAGGCTTTGCAAATCTTCAAGTCAACTGGAATAGAGATAATCTATAGAAAAAATAAATTTTGGCAAGTTTGTTTGCTTGAATGTTTTTCTAATAATCGAGCATTCAAATGGTTGCATGCAACTATTTATCATGAGCAAAAAGCGCGTATTTTCATATTTAGCAACCGTTTTTGTTTTTGTTGGCACTACTGGATTTTTTGCCCCTTGAAGTAATTTGTTGTTTGGAGGCTAGGACATATTCGTTGTAACCTACACTTAGATGGTCAAGAAGCCTATCATCTCTCTAGGTCCATTCTTGGCCGTTGTTGAGTCCGTCGATTCGTTGTCAAAGGTAACCCATGCAAGGCAATTGTGGAGCTCAAAATCTCGTTATCAAAAGTAAAGCTCGAAATCTCATTATCGAAAGTAACTTGAGCAACGCGGTTGCGAAGCTTGAAGGTTCATTCTCCGAGGTAACCCATGCTAGGCACTTGCAGAGCTAGGAGGTTTGTTCCAAGAGGTAACTTGCACGAGGCAATTGTGGCACAAGTGTCAAACACTTGATATTTACTGAAGAAGACGCTCGACTACACCGTCATTGACTACCAAGTGTGAGTATTGAGGACACTCAACTTTGATAAAGTAGGAGATAAGCTCGACTGCATTGGCCAGCAAGGAGTGATGCACTTGAGAAAGTGGCATCATCCTTAGATCACCAAGTGCGAGTGTGAGAACACTCGCCTTTGATGTGAGGTGGGAGATGAGCTTGACCATGCTCATTGGCAAAGAGCGACTCACTTAGGGAAATGACACCATCCTTCGATCGTCGAGTGTAAGTGTGAGAACACTCGGCTTTGATGTGAGCTGGGAGATGAGCTCAACCGTGCTCATTGGCAAGGAGTGACACACTTAGGGAAGTGGTGTCATCCTTAGATAGTCGGGTGCAAGTGTGAGGACACTCAGCTTCGATGCAAGCTGGGAGATGAGTTTGATCGTGCTTGTTGGTGAGAAATGACGCACTTAAGGAAGTGGCGTCATCCTTAGATTGTCGAGTGCAAGTGTTAGGACACCCAACTTGGATGCGAGGCATGAGATGTGCTCAATCGCACTTGTCAGTGAGGAATGACGCACTTGAGAAAGTGGCATCATCCTTAGATCGCCAATTACAAGTGTGAGAACACTCGGCTTTGCTGAAGGAGATGCTCAACGGCGTTGAGGCTCAACCCATGTGCTCAAGTGGGGTTAGAACCGATGAGAGAGTTGCTCGACTGAGTTGAGGGAGGCTAACCCCTCGAGTGTGGTTGAACCCGACGGAGAGAGATGCTCGATCACATCAATTTTGCAACAGCCGTACTCACCGTTGTGTTGCAGTAGGAGGCAGAGCTCAACCACTCTACTACGGCTGAAGGTGAAGCTCAATCGCTCTGTTGCAATGGAAGGCATACTCGATCGCGCTACTATTGGAGGAGCAATGCTCTACCACTTTGTTATGATAGGAGATACATTCGGTTACGTGATAGGTTTTCACCAAAGACCAAATAGGTTAGTGTAGATAATCCAACTTACAAGTTCGAGACTTACCTAAGTCAAGTGGTGTGATGTTTGGTGAGCATTCGATTCCAGTAGTGCTCAAACAAGGCTTGAGGCATTCCCACTTATTCACCCATTGGAATTCTCATGAAATCTTGAGGAGTTTCATGGTAAAGACCTCCACATATTAAATTGCTTAGCACAAATAAATTCATGTAAAAGTAAAGAGGCTACCCGAAGCCATTTGGCTCTCTATTTCATTAGGCAGAGAATGGTCACCATTGAGAGTGTTGGGCGAAAAGCATTGTTCATGTATCTTCTTGAGTGCTTGTTCATCTTTATGTTCTATTTTTGTTACTATTGTTATGTTCTATTTTTGTTACTATGTGTAGCCTTACTGCTCACTTTTTGTTGCCTACAACATTCTTCTTTTCCTCACATCGAGCGCAACGCATGATTCCTACTAGCCTTGCTCCATCAGTACACACTGATAATAAATCATGGTGGGCCTGTTGCTCACAGCGTTCTATGTGTTGCCCGCATTTTCCGGTCTGTTAGTCGTAGTTTCTATATGTTGGTTTCTTGTTTTTGTTTGTTGCCTCATTTTCTTCCTACCATGATGGTTTGCTTTGACAGTGATGGTGCTAAATCCACTCTTCATTTCTTCGTTAAATCACTTTGATGCTATGCTTCTGTGCGAAACCATCCATACGTCAAGCTATTAGGCTATAGGTGATATTAGGCTATAGGTGATACATTGTGCATGGATTTCAAAGAGCTATGCACGTGGCCATGAAGCCATTAATCCAAAGACGTTGATTGTTTGTGTTGAACATGCACAATCATGCACATGGGAAAAGTAGGTTGCATATGTGAGGTAGACAAAGTGGCTTTTTTATGTAAGCAAAGGTGTTGTGTCGGGGTGCTTCCATGCTATAACCCCTTCGGGTTGCATCGATTTGACAGTCAACCATCTCAAGCATAAAGTCTATCACTTTGGGCAAGATAGGGCTTCGCAACGTGAGGTGGTGGTGTCGCCACGGGAGCAAGCTTAAAGCTTCTGTGTTGTGGTTTGGCGAGCAAGCGACCAGGTGTTAGTGTCAAGCAAACTTCTGTGGTGTGGTTTGGCGAGCAAGGGACCAGGTGTTAGTGTCAAGCAAACTTCTGTGGTGTGAAATGTTGATGAGGGCGATAAGGAGCTTTTATGGCATGAAATGTTGGTAAGGGTGAATAGGAGCTTTCATGACATCAAACGTTGATGAGGGTGGTGAGGAGCTTTCGTGGTGTGAAGCATTGGGGGTGAGCAACTCATTGCCCACCACAAGGGTGGTACAAGGGTGGTGGGCTAGCTTCCTGGGCACGTCGTGTTGCAAGGAACTTGTTGCCTGCCACGAGGGTGGCGGGCTACAGAGAATGCCAATGAGTATAGTGGTGGTTGTCAATGGCTCCACAAGCTTACGGTTGGGCTAGGCCTTACAACATGAGGGGACTTGTAATGGTGGATAGGTGTTGTCATATGGCTCATCATGGGGCCATTCAACGAGGGACTCCACGGTGGCCGCAAAAAATGTCGGTGGTCTAGATGTTATGCCTACCATCCACCTTACGATGCCATGGGCATGCGTACAGCCAAGCTAAGTTTCATGGGCACATTGTGGCATTGGTATGGCGAGCTTTGGTGATGGTGAAGGACGACAGCAAGCAAAGCCTCGGTGGTTGGGGACCTTGCTTGCAATAGAAAGAGCAAACATTTTAAATGTTGCTAGTGACAGCCACGAGTGCTTGGCTTGTGGGTCTCTAGGGTGCATGGGGTGCACAGCACACCAAGACAATGAGGAACTGGCAGAAGGCACCGCCGTCCCCATCTAGATGTCCAGCAGGGCAATCGACCTTGACCTGCACCTTGCAGGCAGAGGAGGTGACGAGCTCTCAAGCCTATTAACATGAGCCACTAGTTGCACGGCAATGTGCACCCAACATGCCTATTGTGCATGGCATGCATAGTGCATGCCCTATGTGCATGGATCTTCACCTCACGTGTACAATGCACATAGTGCACACCATGTATCCCATTTATTTTTTTGCTGTAACAATGTTATAAATAATAATAATAATAATGATAAATGAAAAGTTTAGATGAATTTAATCTACTCCCTCATATATGACTTTAGAAGCTAGGGAATCATCATTCTACCACTTTTAGTGTAGAGAATAAGGCCCCGTTTGAATAGTAAAAATGTTTCATCTTATCTCATCATATCATTAAAAATTTTCTAAATTTTCATATAAAATATAATAAACAATTCAACTTTAAAAAAAATCAACTTTTTTAAATACCAAAACAATAATAATATTAAAAAATAATATTTTAACAATATTTTATTCAACTTTTAACTTTCATATCAATTCATCTCATCTCAACTCATTATCAAATAACACCTAAATCAATCCCACAGAAGTGATTTGGGCCACAATGATGCAATCAAAAAGCACACAATGGTGGTTTGGACGTCAATACGGTGCTCGAGCACTCATCCATGGGAATAAATAAAAAATAAATACATAAAATATAATTAAAGAGGGAGATACTCGAATTTACATGGTTCAGCTTAAAAGCCTACGTTCACGGGTTGTTTGGGGTCGAAATTCACTATGATAGTGGTTTTACAGTCTCTCATAATCTCACATATCTTTCAATACAATGAAGGAAATTAGAAAGTCTGGAGTAAGGTTGTAAGACTATAGATCTAGACCAAAAAAACTGACTAGACCTATAGTCTTATTGGTCAGTTTTAGAGTGTGATTTTTTTGGACCGGACCGAGACCAACCAAATGTGTGTGTATATGTATACATAAATATATATATATATATTTATATATATATATATATTTATATATATATATATATAATACTAGTTTATATAGTATTTGTATAAGTTAATTATGTAATTTCATCCAAGGGATCACCATTGATCATATATACAATAAAATTATTTGTTAAAGAGATCATTTAATTTTATTAATTTAATCAATTTCTTGTATTAATTTTTCTATCAAAAAAAAAAAAAAGAGGAAAACTAATGTTCAAGGACCAAATCAAATCGATTGAACCAATATCTAGCAGTTTAGTTTAGCAAAAATGATGGACCAAAATTTTTGGTCCGTGACACCCCCCTCTCCCTAGTGGGGAGAACGAATCGGGCCGATTACACCATTAGTCTATAAGTTGAAGGAGATGACCTCCTTATGAGGAAATGAGATTTTTGGCATCATTATGCGTAGTGGAGTCTGATTGAGATGGGTTATTGCATATTTTATACATTTAGAACTAATATATTTTATTTATTTCATTACATTATTATTAGTTTTAGATGGAAAAATGATTAAGATGTATAAATCCGAGTTGTGATTTAAATTGATTAATAGCATGAACTTATGCTAAATTTTATAACTTGTGATTTAATTGGACAATATTTCTTTACATGCATAACATATTTTTAATATTCTATTCTTTATTTTTATTTTCTTTTATTTTTAATTTTTATTTTTATTTTTTTATATAAGCTAAGAAATGAAAATAGACTTAAAAAGGGCATCGCAACATATATATATATATATATATATTCTCAAGGCCCCCACAACACATATATTGCTTTTTGGAAATTCAATTTGCACCGAGGGGATTTTCTTTTAATGGGCATTATTTGACTGTTTGACCAAAGGCTCAATTAATGGGGATTGAAACTTTGACCAAATTGCCATGTGACCTAAGAGTTTTCTCTCTTTAGCGAATTCATGTTCAGGCCACAACGAGGATTATCTTGAGAGCAATTTTGAGCTGCACAGCATATTTTTCATTTTGGGGGCGCCGAACAAAACAGATTATTTTGCTAGGACCGGGAGCTCCACAGGCATATATTTTCCAAATTGAAGAGTGCCGCACACTCTTTTTATCGAGGAGCTACATTGCCATTAAAGAACTCTTTGAAGGGTCCAATTGTTGCTATAGTCCAGCTTTCTCTACTACTTTCAATCTTCATTTCCGTTTAATTGGCTTGATCTTTTCATTCCCTACTTTTTATTTAATCTCAATTTGAAGTTTATGGTGTATTTTTGATATTTTTGGATTAAAAGTTTGAGAATTTTATTTACTGTTTATTTTATTTTATGTCAGTTATTTTTCTTATTTCTTTAAACTTATATTAAATATGCATTATAATTACATTTTAGATTAATTTCAGTTTATCATTTAATTTTCAGATTAATTAAAATTGTTTAGCGTAATTGAATCTTTAATTGTTAATTTCAATTTGTTATTCTTTTACGTTCCATTTCGACACTAAAAAAAATTCAAAAGTATGAATCTAGTCTATGACTAGTGATTTTTTTATTTCTGTTGCACCATTCCATTCATTGTACATACCATTATTTTTATTTGTGAAACTTTTTACTATTTTATACGATTTTAGATTTAAACAACATTCCCTAATGAGATGATCTAGGAATTTTATTCCTAATTATTACACGACATCTTCCTACACTTGAGATAGCTTTTGTGCTACTTATTTTTTAGTGAGTCAAGTTTTTGGCGCCGTTACCGGGGAATAGTTGTCTAATTTAAATTTAAACTCGTTATTTTTTTTCATTTTTTTTTACTATATTATCTCTGATTACATATTTCATTTGCAATCTACCACTCAGTCACTTAAATCTTATTTATGCTATTTAGACTGATGTTTCATGTCATAGGTGAGAGACAGTTCAAATAGGTTGCTTAGAGTCACATCGAGTGTTGAGAGTAGTATACATAGCTCAGAAATAAATAGCTCTTTTGTCTCTTTTATGAACGAGGATATTAAAATTGAACAAAACATGGCTGCACCTGCACCATGCACTCTTGAGAATTATTTGCAACTCACTTGCACCACTACACCTTCATGCATTGTTTTACCTGAAGATGCATCTAATTTTCTATTAAGCATGGTACGATGTCAGTGATACCTCAGTTCCACATGATGAATTCTAAGAGTCCTTACCAACACTTGACAGATTTTGAGTTGGCTAGCACTACTTTTATTGCCAGGACCATTACTGATGAATTTATTAGATTTCGTTTGTTTCCTTTCTCTTTAAAGGATAAAGCAAATATTTGGTTTAATTCTTTGAGGTCTAATTCTATCTCTAATTGGTCTGATATGCAACGTGAATTCTTAGAAAAAATATTTCTTTTTTAGAGAACTCAGTTTTTGCAAGAGCAAATCAGTCAATTCAATCAGAAACCTGATGTGACTTTTAAGGTTAGTTGGGAAAAACTTAAAGATTTGGTAAACATCTGTCTACACCATGGTTTCGAATCTTGGAGGCTGGTGAGCTATTTTTACACTGGTCTCACTCCAGAATGCAAGTAGTTTGTTAAGACGATGTGCAATGAAAAATTCTTTAGCAAGAAACCTGATGAAGCACTATCATTTTTGGATTATCTTGCTGAGAGTGCACAACAGTGGAACACTCGTACTGATCAAGTGTTGTTAACAGCACAGACACTAAGGGCTATTTCTAGAGGGGCAAATATGAGTTTAAGGAGGACACTGATGTTCAACCTCAAATAGTTGCTTTAACTAGAAGACTGGAGGTCATGGAAATGGAAAAAGTGAAGGCTATGAAAGTAATAGAGGCATGTTCTATATGTGCTTATTCAAACTATAAGACCCAAGACTGCCCGATTATGCCAGTATTTCAAGAAGGAGATAAACGGCTGAGGTAGTGCAAAGTGTCAAGAGGAAAAATAGGTGATGTGACATAAAGAAAAGGTGATGGGACATAAAGGAAGGGGTAGGAGATAAAAGGGATGGATACAGATGACTTCAGGGACTTTTGGGCCAAGTTGCTCCTAAGGGCTTCTTCAACCTCACGAAAGGAGTTCTAGAGATGATATCTCTATTAGAAGACAGACTTTTGAAATCTATTGTACAATGAGGATTAGAAACCATGAAAAATAATAAAACAAGCTTATTATAGTGGATCCTCCTTTCTTCGAACCCCCGTGTATGTAGGCCTAGTGCAGAACCAAGTAAATTTGTGTGTCTCCTTAAATTTATTTTCTCTGCGTTTATTTACTGCTAACCACCATGGATGAATGCACCGACATGTTACAGTCGCACTAGACCACTATCGGGGCCTCCACACCATACTGATCAAGGTCCAGATCTCCATAGCAAGTCAAGAATGACTCTTTCTCCCATTCTAGTCAGTTGTGTTAATTTTAAGCGTTAACGGATGGCACCGTTTGTGGGATCTATTAATTTTCTACACTAGAAGTGGGAAAATGATGATTTTTTGACACGCTAAAATCACGGAATGAGCAGATAAAGTTTTTCCAGATAAGTTTTCTCAGTCTTTTAGCTTTTATTTTTATGAAAAATACTCCTACAGAGAATAGGCGAGCGAACCTTCTCTTGCCCACTTGGGAACCCAATTTACTCACCACTTAAGTTGCGAATAAACTATGCACTTTGAGTACACTGTGCAAAAAGAGGGGGAGTATATGGGTTAGTGTTGTGCACTAAAGTAAACAATATGTAACAAACACTCAATGGGCCACTGTGCACATACATTTCACGTGTTAGGTACAACATTGTGCACTGTGTCATGAATATCCCACCCATGCATAGCACACACATTGGGTGCACACCATGCACCTAGAAGTGCCACGGCCTAGAGGCAGCATTGGCGACTACCATATAGACTGCTGGCATCGTCTGATTCCACCGGGGTGGTCGCCGACAACCCCCTTCATGAATGTGGCTCCACTAGGAGAACCAAGTTAGCACTCTCGCATGTGGTGAAAACCACTCGGCCTAGCCCCGCCAGCATTGTTTGCCCCCTTCCCTCAAGGGATGATTCTCAAACACCTTAGCCAAGGACAATAACCCTTGGCCACATGCGTAGCGCTCGAAACGTGCACCAATGCACACGACACTGCCATAAGCCCCACCCAATCACCACCTAAACAATCAGCATCTTCTGCTGCCCTCGAGGTGGTCCCTGACCACCATGGTGGGCAAAGGTGGCCCCTGTGCATGAAACTGCACATGGCCAAAAGCTTCTCAGCCCAACCCAATCGTGGCATGAAAGGGGTGCCATCGACCACCATGTGGACTGCCAATGTCTCACAATGTCCATGTGCACCATGGTGCATGAAAGGTAGTAGGTGGGGAGTACAACTATGTGTTTCTTGGCCTGAAGGTTAAGCTCCTCAGCCAACAGCGTTGCCCGCCCCCATTGCTTGGCTAGGAAGCCCCTCACCATGGCTGGTCAACAACAGAGGCCCTTCACTGTGAACAACTTCTCCGCACCAACTGCACTCCTAGCACGAATTTTTCCCCATCCAATAGCTTCTCCTCACCACATGACTTTCCCTTCATCAAGCGGATTGCCACCGTCTCGACCATGTGTAAGCGAGCAACCAACACTGTAACAGCCCACTAGAAATTCAATTGTGAAATTTCTATTAACTTTAGGAACCTCGTGAAAACCCCATAAGTTTTCACGAATCCATTAATCGTATAGGTTTTTGTCTAACTAGATAGTTAGTGTTATTATTTGCTATGGTATCAGAAGTGTGTTTTTGATTATTGGAGATAGTTAGAAGTGTCAAAATGTATTATGGTTTGTGCCATTAGACTCGGAGGGTTATTTAAAGTCTTATGGCGCAATAACATTTTTTCATATTTTCGGACAAAACGTCTGTTCAAAACTGTAGATATTATTGGATAAAAAGAAATATCTTGAGGTAATTTTCATGAATATTATTGGGTAAAAATATTTTGAGTTGATTTTTATAGATATTATTAGATAAAAATATCTTAAGTTGATTTTTTGTAGATACTATTGGATAGAATATTATGAGATAATCTTTTATAGATATTTTGGGTAGGAGAAAACTACACTCAACTCTCAACTCCAGCCTCATCTCTTCCATATCTCATCCATAAGTATCTCCAGCCACCTCTCCCCACGAAATTATCTTCATTTACACTTTCCATTGAAAGAATATCAAACACTCTCTCTCGGACAGCTTTTAGGAGGTCTTTTGTACACCCATTTCGAAGCTTTTGTAAGTGTTTTATCATAAAGTCTCCTTCATATAAGTTGTTCCTTTTTTAGTCTAGTTTACATGGATATCTTATTTTCCTCATTTGAAGATCATTTGGTCAGTCAAATATTGTGTAAACTATAAAAAGGTCATTCTGGGAGATAAACTGGAGAATATGTTATAGTTTGGAGTTTTTGACCAAACTAATGGATAGATATTGGTCCGAAATTTTTATGGAGTATTGTTAACATGTATATGTGATTCTTGGTTGAGGATTTTTGCATGATTAAAGGTTTTGATGAAATATTTTCTTAGATTTAGAAACTTAGAAACTGGAAGAAGAAAAACAGTTTCTGTTTTAAGAAAGTTTAACTCTTTGGTGGTCTAAACCTATTCTAATGACTTTAATAATTTTATTGGAGGATCCTAAGTATCTTATATACATGTTATACTATTATTTTGAAGATATTTGATGTTAGTTTCAAAGATATGAAATTTTATGCAAAGAGATATTCAAATAAACCAAAGTGTGGATATTCTTGGCTAAATTTATGTTTTGGTTAATTTCTAACCATTTGATCTTGAATTAGAAGCTTATATATGTTTTAGGACATCTTTTTAAACCATGTGATGGTTTGGTGTGAAGATCATATATTTATAAGTCATAGATCAAGAGATTTATCAAAACTAGTTGTGGAAAAAGTTTCTGTTTTTGGACTAAGTGTAAAACCAAAAACTCCAAATGCTATTTTGTGATTTTGGTGACTTTAGTTTGATGATTTAAAGCATGGTTGATGTTAGTATGATATTATGAATATGTTAGAAGTAAGATTTGATTTTTTAAAATTCTTGGAGATGTTTTGATTTAAGGTCAAAACTTGTGATTTAAGTGCTTGGATCTTTTTACAAAAAAGTTTGGTGTTAATTATTAGCTTTTTCTAAATGGATGTTTTAAGTATGGTTTTGAACTTAAGATTGGAAGATTTTTGTTGCAAAATTTTGGTTTAAGCATGAGTTTTGAAATTGGAAAGAATTGCAACAAAAATCAAGGGAAATGGCCTATGGATGTTTCGGCCATAGTGTGTTCTTCATAGTTGTGTTTTGTTTTAAATTTTTTTGAATTGATATTTAAGTTTAGGACAAAATTTACATGAGGAATGTAAATTTTAGAAACTTTTGGAGTTAGTATGCAAAATCCTTAAGTTATGGGTAAAACGATCATTTTCCCACATGTAGAGAGTAAAATGAAAATTTTACTCTTTAAGTTAGTATTTTCCATATTTTAAATATTTAGTGATTTAGTTCTAACTTTTAGAATCACTAATTACAATTCCTCGTGGTCGCACTTGAAGTTTTATAAGAAACGCGGAGATCGATGTAAGTTAGCTTTTAACTTACTAGCAGTCTACTGTGTATGTGTGCTAAGTAAAGGAACTACAGTGTATGTATGTATGTTATCATATATGTCATGCCATGCCAAGTTATCACGTAATAATCTATTATACAGAATTTATTCTGTCATCAATTTTTATCTGTTACATAATATATTCTGTCATGTATTACTGTATATTACAAGTATGTCATGTTAAATATGTTGTCTATTATATGTTATGCCATGTTACGAAATGTTTCTATCTCAAATTGGTCATGTATTTCAAGTTATGTTCAAATCACGTTATGTTACGTCAGGACTCCAGTCCTTTCGTATTCCAGTCACGTTTCATCTTGAGTACATTCAGTTTGTGTAGAATACATGGGGCCACAACAACTGTGGAGTATGTATTTAACTGCATTGTGATGTGTAGAATACATGGGGCCACAACAACTGTGGAGTATGTATTTTTCATGTTAAGTCAAGTTTGTGTAGAATACATGGGGCCACAACAACTGTGGAGTATGTATTTACACGTAGAATACATGGGGCCACAACAACTGTGGAGTATGTATTTTTCATGTTAAGTCAAGTTTCAGATCAAGTTCATGTCAAGTCAAGATCAGTTCATGTTTCAATTTAAGTTATGTCAATTATGTTATGTTGTACGCCAAGTTATGCTTTAATTACTTATGAATTTGATTATGCATTTATGCTTTTACTGTCATGCATGCATCATTAGCTTGCGTGGAAGTTTTTTGTTAACTTACTGAGATTTGTAATCAAATCTCACTTTGGTAGTCCCAACTACCATTCCCCCCGAATGGTAGATCTTGTTACAGGACCTGAAGGAGAATCAAGAGCTGATCAACTAGACACAGTTGACTAAGCGACGGTGCGACATCAATGTTAATATAGTAGTTAACGTAAATTACTACTTGTACAATGGAGTTGCATCTTTAGTATTTTTTGGATCATAACCATTTTGGACTAGTGTTGTGATCTACTCAATGGGTCTTTATGTATGAAGTATGTTTTAACCATTTGAGATATTTTCAATTTGGTGCATAGTATTGCTAAAGAAAAAAATTATCCGCTGCGAATATTGCATAATGTTAGATGCATGTTAGGAACATTGCATCTTATATGTCATAAACGGGGGCTGATAACCTTGTGTTGCATGTCTCGACGCTTCAAATGTCCGTCCGATCCCAAACGGAATTTGGGGGCGTCACAGGGTGGTATCAGAGCAATACGTCTCTAGGCAGTAAATCCACATGTCCTTAGGAAATGCACCAAACATTAGGCTTGAAATTTTAGTCGTCAGTAGGCTTGAATTTCTTAAGGTATGAAGGGTAGTATGTGGTTTTAATATATATACTCGTGTGTTTCAAGAAGGGACACATGACTCGTGATAGAATACCTCAGAATCCTAAGGGAGATAACAATCAAAAGGATCAGAATTTCCCGATGGATAAAGGATTAGTTGAGATAAACATAGTTAACGTTGATCTGATTGCAATTGATGGTAGTATTGCATTATTATTATTTTGGAGTAGGTCAAGTCATTGGGGTTGGTAAATTGTACATTGTTTGATTCAAACGAGTCATTGTTTCTATTAATTGTGGTAGTACTTGAGAATTCAGCTTGGAAGCTGAATTGTTACCCTAGTGGTAAGAGTAACAATTTTCATTAGAAGTATTATTGTTCATACCAATGTAGATATAGAATACCTTTTAGTAATATGAGAAAGGATATGTAGGATTGATGAATGGTATTCCACATATTTGGAGAATTGTTTTGATTCTAAGAATACGATAGAAATTGTGTTTGGAAGAGTAATTTGATTAGGAGAAGCTTTAGCCTTAGTAGGATTCATTTATGATAATAGTATTACCACGCCGCCAGTAAATGATTTCTGGCAAAGCACTATCTTTATGGATACATAGATCGATCTTCTTTTGAAGACTATTATATGGAGAGTAAAATCTTGGTCTTGAGGATTTATGTGAACATTAGGAACAAATCATTTAGAGTTAGAATAATTGATAACTCATGATGGATAGAAGAGTTATGACAATCATAAGAGAGAAAGTCTCAAGTTTAAGTTATTAAATGGTCAGTTATCGAAGTACCACCTAGGAAGATGACTGATTGTTGCGATTATAAAGAAGTAAGTTAGTCCTAGACCAGTAGAACTCCTTGAGGTTTTTATTAACTTGAAGATTACTGAGAGTTTGGATATGCATGATTAAATGCATATTTATATGAGTCATTGGATCATGTCATATATATGAAAATCTCTGAAAGAAATAAAATGGAGCACATAAAACATCTACCAGAAGATAGAAACACAAATATGAATATTTGTGAAGTATTATTTTATTATCATAAAGCAAAATTACAGAAATTTGAGGCTCTTTGCCTCCATCTTTAAACGCTCTTGCTCTTCAAAAATCTGCATGTCTTTCCTATCTAAAGGAGTAGCCACTCAAAAAGAAGAGTTAAGCAAAGATTTTAAATCTCTGTTCTCTAGCTTTACTGCTTCTATCTTCATGTTGGATTCCATAAGAAGCCTCTGAAGGATAGAAATTTTCTCGTGGAGTTTGTCAACCCCACCAGTCCTGGATTGCAGTCGCTGAGAATATGTGACAATGGCTGATGAGTATCGAGTACCGAGACTCACAAGCTCGTAGATAAGTTCATTATCTGACTTATTAGTCAGATCATTATTGGATTGCATTATAGCACCTACGGAAGAAGCATAAACAACTGGTGAACGAGGTGCAGAATACCTCATATTTTGGTAATGAGAAGATTGTTGAGCCATTACAAAGTGAGTAAGCAGAAAGAGATTGCAGAGTAAGAATGCAGACTAATTTCAGAAAAGTGAAGAAGATGAGATGAGAAAGAAGATGAACTGAATAATTCTTTTATAGAGAAAATTATGACGAATCATCTCTCGTGAATCATTTCTCTACAAGAGACAAGAGCAATGTAGTATCATAGCTGCAGTGCCTGGGCAAGTACAGAAGAACAAAGTAGTGTCGTAGCTATGCGGCGCCTGACAACTACAGAAGACCTATAAAAATCATGCGCATCAGAGTTGTCTGGTCTAAAACAGAGGGCAACCGTTTTTAAAAAAAAAAAAAAAAAAAAAAAGAGAGAGAGAGAGAGGATAACGGCTTAATTTTTGATGAATTCACTACTAACTTTGGTATTTACAAGAACACTTAAAATATATCGCCTATGTTTTTTTAAAGAAGAGTTTCGGAAGATTATTTACTTGAAATTTTAAGTTTGGAGAGTGTGTCGATATAACTTGGCCAACCTTGTGGAAAGAAGTATAATATAATTGTTGATTAAAATAAGAGAGTTAAGGAATGACATAATCTCAAAGGTAAATATATACGGGATAGACACCAGGTTGGTAAGCAACACATATTCTTTAACTTGTTATTTCTTACTTACTTCGATTTCTATCTCAAATTGGTCATGTATTTCAAGTTATGTTCAAATCACGTTATGTTATGTCAGGGCTCCAGTCCTTTCGTATTCCAGTCACGTTTCATCTTGAGTACATTCAGTTTGTGTAGAATACATGGGGCCACAACAACTGTGGAGTATGTATTTAACTGCATTGTGATGTGTAGAATACACGGGGCCACAACAACTGTGGAATATGTATTTACACGTAGAATACATGGGGCCACAACAACTGTGGAGTATGTATTTTTCATGTTAAGTCAAGTTTGTGTAGAATACATGGGGCCACAACAACTGTGGAGTATGTATTTACACGTAGAATACATGGGGCCACAACAACTGTGGAGTATGTATTTTTCATGTTAAGTTAAGTTTGTGTAGAATACATGGGGCCACAACAATTGTAGAGTATGTATTTACACGTAGAATACATGGGGCCACAACAACTATAGAGTATGTATTTACACGTAGAATACATGGGGCCATAACAACTGTGGAGTATGTATTTTTCATGTTAAGTCAAGTTTCAGATCAAGTTCATGTCAAGTCAAGATCAGTTCATGTTTCAATTTAAGTTATGTCAATTATGCTATGTTGTACGCCAAGTTATGCTTTAATTACTTATGAATTTGATTGTGCATTTATGTTTTTACTGTCATGCATGCATCATTAGCTTGTGTGGAAGTTTTTTGTTAACTTACTGAGATTTGTAATCAAATCTCACTTTGGTAGTCCCAACTACCATTCCCCCCGAATGGTAGATCTTGTTACAGGACCTGAAGGAGAATCAGGAGCTGATCAACTAGACACAGTTGACTAAGCGATGGTGTGACATCAATGTTAATATAGTAGTTAACGTAAATTACTACTTGTACAATGGAGTTGCATCTTTAGTATTTTTTGGATCATAACTATTTTGGACTAGTGTTGTGATCTACTCAATGGGTCTTTATGTATGAAGTATGTTTTAAGCATTTGGGATATTTTCAATTTGGTGCATAGTATTGCTAAAGAAAAAAATTATCCGCTGCGAATATTGCATAATGTTAGATGCATGTTAGGAACATTGCATCTTATATGTCATAAACGGGGGCAGGTAACCTTGTGTTGCATGTCTCGACGCTTCAAATGTCCGTCCGATCCCAAACGGAATTTGGGGGCGTCACAAACACCATTCTCTAGTAGCCAACATCATGCTCAGCCAACCCAACACAGCCTCACTGCTGCTTAGACCCATGCACCACAATGCCTGCCACCTCCTCCCAACCACAATGGTACACATGGCCTCAGTGAGTCTCCCTTGGTAAAAGAAGAAAAAAAAAAAAAAGGAGACAAAAAGACAAACATGCATCTCAGAGTCATACATCTCAACAAACAAAAAGAAGAAAAAGGAAAGTAAGAAGAGAAGAAACTGCAACCAACAACGGGCAATTTAAGTTAAGTAAGGACCGGTTACAGTGACTAAACACCCCGGTTTGTCTCCCTCAAAACTCATGTGGATTTTATTTTTACCAACATAACTAATTCCTATAGCGTGGAATACCAGGTGTACAGCACAACTCAGACACCATTCAGACGTCTCAATATTTCTCCATTGGAATAAACTCTGTGCAATTCTCATGCAAGCAGACAAGCACCTCTCCTACTTACCTCCCCGTGGGATCCAAATGGGTGGGTTACGCCTTAAGGTTGCTTTATCCCTCTTGGGTGGAGAGTGGTTCTAGCCTTTAGCTACTCGACACTTACCTTCCCCGTTTGCGTCAACAGGTGGGAGTAGGTCCAGTCTCAATTTTCCTGACAACTTATCTCCCCTTGAGGGTTGATAGGCAGGTCCAGCCCCCTGGCTACCTAACCTCCCTCATGGAAGAGAACGGGTCCAGTCCCAAACTGTCCGGTGACTTAACTCCCCATGAGAGTCAAGAGGCAGGTCCAACCCCCCGATGGCTTGACCTCCTTCACCGAGGAAAATGGGTCCAGCCTCTCGGCTGCCTAATAATTTAACCCTACCCCATCCCCATCACGGTGAAGAGTGGACCTAGATCCTTAGCTGTCCAACAACTTACCTCCCCATGGGATCCAAATGGGTGGGTTACGCCCTAAGTTTGCTTTATCCCTCCCGCGGTGGAGAGAGAGTCCAGCCTTTGGTTGCCCAACACTTACCTTCCCGTCAATAGGTGGGAGTGAGTCTAGTCCCTAACTACCGGCAACTTACCTCCCTGTAAGGGTTGATAGGTGAGTCTAGTGCCCCTAGCAACCCGACCTCCCTCACAGAAGAGATCGGGTCCAGCCTCTCGGCTCCTTGGTAACTTACCTTAACCTCTGCCATAACGAAAAGTGGGATCAGCACTAGCCTACTCGACACTTACATTCCTTGTGATTTCAACGGGCAGAAGTGGATTCAATCCCAAACTGCCTGACATTTAACTCCCTATGAGAGTCATGAGTCTAGCCTCTCTGTGGTTGGACCTCTTTCAGGGAGGAGAGCGGGCCCAGCCTCTTGGCTGCCCGACAACTTACTTGGACCCCCATCATGGTGAAGAGCAAACCAGCTCCACAACTATTCAGCAACGTACCTCCTTGGGGGGATCAAAGAGGCGAGCTTAGCTTGAGGCATCCCTCTCTCTCCTCTGGTGAAGTGCAGGTTTAGTCTTTCGATTGCCCAACATTACTTATAGGACGCTATCTCCTGCAGCGGAACACCAAACAGATAACTCCTTAGACCCTCGCCACACTCCATCTCCATTAAACAAGACGCCAAATGAGTAATGCCTCAAACCTTAGCCATGCCCTAGCAACATAGCTCTGGTTTGTAAATTATGCACTCGTAATTGGAGATTATTTATACTAACTGGTTTGACTTTTGCTACATCTCCTACTTAACTTCCTGTTGAGGGTCAACAGGTGAGTCTAGCCTTAAGGCGGCTCAACCTGCCTCACGACAAAGTACGGTTTCAGTCTTTCAACTGCCCGGCGTTACTCCAAGGATCACATCTCCTCCAAAAAATATCAAGCCTCTAACCTTTGCCACACTCTAGGACAATGATTCGGGTTTGTGAATTTCGCACTTGTGATTAGAGAATACTTGTACTGATTGGTTTGACTTTTGCAGCACAATTAATAGGTCGATTCAGCCACTATGGCCCACCCTGTCCACCACCAAACAACCATGGTAGATAACCCAATTGAAACTTCAATCTTTCTATCTTTTTTCCTATCAGCTTTGTTTCTTGTAAAAATAGAGTCTCAGGACCTTCCTTCATGACCAAATCATGAAGTGCTCTAACTCCACGTGGGTTCCCAAACCTACAAAAGTTCCAACTTATGATTTTTATAGTGTCCAGGGTTGAACATCAGCCTCCACCGATATCTGAAGTTGGTTATCATGTTCATTCACTATCACCTTTCTTTGCTTTGTTTGATCTGTTGACTATCAATGCTTGTCACCTCCACCTTCTTTCTCTTTTGAGATAGACTATTCTTGACAACATTAACTTCCTCGATAACTGCCTTCTTGTTTCTCTTGGACCATCTCTTAGTAGAAATAGTATTTTGCTTCTCTTCACAACTGTTGGGCTTGCTCCACACCTTCCTTTTTGGACCTCAATGACTACTGTCCCCCCTTACTACCCCAGGCCCACTAATATTCTCATCCATCGTAGGCCTTGTCACATTAGGATCTGTTCCCATAGCTTCAGCATTTTCCATTAATGGTTCTTTCTCAGTATTTATTGCACCAGTCACCTTGTGTGCTATCTCAGTAATTGGCTCCCTTAATTGATGCTGATCTTTCTCATTCCAAACTTGATGCCCTACTTCCATATTTGAAGCAGTAATGTCTACCTTCTCATTTAGTGAGATTCCACAATCCTCATTATTGATTTTCTCCATATTGATTCCCTTGATAGTTTCGTCCTTGTTTCCAGCCTATTGTTGCACCAATTTCGTTGCCTGATTATTGGTTCTTAATTGTCGTGAGCTCCAATCACCATCCTCCCTCTAATCATAGCAGTGTTGCCCCTTTTCTCCTCCACCTCTAGTGCACATCCATTGACCAATTGGGAAAACTTCTTCAAAGAAAAGTTGCTTGTTAGTTTGCCACACACTGCAATCTTTGTGATTATGCCCTAGTTTACCACATACATAACAAAAATTTGGCAAGCGTTCATTGACAAAACTAATGTGAACCCCAATCGACTCGCTTTGAGACCCAACAACAATATTGAAAAACAAACCTAAGAAAGCCAATATATCAAGTCTACTGGATGGAGAATTTAGATCCGATGAGAAATCGTTTCAAGAACCTAGATTATATGAAAATCTAGACCCGTTGAAGAACCCGCCTCAAGAACCCAGATTACAAAGATGGAACGCCACAAAGGTTGTGATTTATCTTTGATAAGTTCAAACGTTCAATCAAGAACAAAAGGAGATAAACTCAACTCACAATGAATAAAATTCATCAATTTCAATAATGTCTTACCTTCTCAAATGAGGCTACAATTGGTTTAAATAAATAATCCCCCAAAACCCTAAGTGAGTCGCGGTACTGTAGCGTGAATAGTGCATCGCTACAGTAACTTCTAAAATCCTAATTCACATAAAATAATAACTTTTCAAATAAACCCTTGGCCAAAATACATGGTCTTCCCAAAAACCTTAATTCATTAGAAATAAGATATATGTGTGGGCTAGACATCCCCCAAACCCAATTATCCTAAATTAATTCTTATGACTAATAAAATAAGTCATTTTAATGAAATAAATAAGTTCATGACCTTCATTAACAATAGGCCCAAGTCATGTCTTCCATAGCTTGGATCAAGTGGATCAAAACTGATTCTGGCTCTTGCCAGCTTTATCCCAATTGGATTGCACCAATCCTTACATTGCTTTCTTGATCTTCGTGGCTCTTAATCTTATAATTGATCCTTAAGACTTGGTCCACCTTGGGGCCCATAAAAAACATACCCAATATGAACCCTGAGAACCGAGATAAATGTACTTACATCTCATCAGAGGCTTTGATATGTCTATCTTTATCTTGATTCAAATGAACTCACCCCATGTAACCTCCCTTTGCTCCACATCAACATCCTCAACCATGCCAATACTTCCACCAATGAGTCTAGCCACCTTTTCATTCATAGCATGTAGAGGGACATCATACAATCTAACCCAAAATACTACATCTAATATGGTAATTTTGTCGGTCTGAGTTTCACCCTCGAATTATTTCATCAGCACCAGATTTTTGTCAAAGGACCACGAACCCTCCCTTTGCACACTTTGCTTATCAATGCAATCTTCAAACTTGACTAATAGTAAGTTGGTGGTTCCCAATTCTTTGAAAGATATCTTCTTCACTGGACGGCAAATCTTTTTCATGGTTTGCTTGAAGGCTTCCTTGTTACAATACTTATCTGTTGACACACAAACCATGAGACACCTTGCACCTCTGGTTTTTGAATCCTCATACAAGGAGTCATTAACCAGTAATACCTTTTGTTCTTTTTTCTAACAAAGAGAGCCTTTGACAAAGTTCATCAATGCCATCTTCCATAGTGAACACCAGCAACATGATAACCCATGTAGATGGAAGGCAGGACTAGATGACCTCTACGAGAGCACCAGCCTCACGAGAGGAAAAAATAAATGTGTGCAACTTTTATCCTTCCATCACTCCCATTTAAGTATAGCCCATTATGACATGCATGAGCCTTAAGTTAATTCTTGCCAATCTTAAATCATCACACTGCGGCAATTAAGTAAACACCTTTCCTTCAAATATTAAACCCTTCTATTTGCATCCAAGTTGAAAAACCAAAATTTGCCAAATGTCTAAAACTAGTTAGGGGTGTAAATCAGTCTTGTTTGGTCAGAGGGGGTGTGATGGATTGAAATTTTCGATCCATCATTTTTCCCGAACCAGATTGGACCAAACATCTATAGGAACCGGATCAGATTGGTAGCTATCGGTTCGGTCGGTCCATTCAGTCTGGACTAATTTTTATTTATTTATTTCTTCTTCTTTTTTCAAATAAATTAATAAAAAATTATTTAAATTACTAAATTAAAATTAAGTGAATTATTAATGTAGATTCTGTAACTAAATTATTAAAAAAATATTTTATATAGTCAATGATAATAAATTAGATGAAAATTACATCATTAACTTATATAGTACTATATAAAAATAATATATTAAATTGTTAAAAATATTTTAAAAATATATATAGGAATTCAGTCTGGTTCGGTCAAAAATTTATAGACTCCGAGATCGGATCGAATGGTTTCAGTCCATAATTTATAGGATTGAGACCAACTAGTTTAAAGTTCGGTCCAGTCGGTTTTTCAGGTTCGGACCGACCGGCGTACTCTCCAGTGTATTGATATAAAAAAATGGAGAAAGGAATTAAAGACTTCTTAAAAAATAAATTAATTATCATTCTCAAAATGACCAAACTCTTATTTCTAATGAGGAACTCATTCAAACATAAGTACGTATTCAGAAATCAGAAATTAGTTTATAGTGAAAGAACCCATTTGAAGAGAAGCATATATGTACGTAAAATAAATAAAATTTATAGAGAAAAAAGAACTCATTCAAACTCAAAATTCTTTTTACCCAATCTGATATAGAATCTAGCTTTACAACGGTTTTTTGTTTCCTATTTCTTGGCAACCAAACAGAACATTGTAAAGCACGAAGAAAGTACCTATGAAACGATGAGATTATCGAAGCTTGTTCAACGGTACTGTGCGATTGCAAAAGGACGACAGATTTCGACGGAGAAGGGGCATTTTCTCTTAAATTAAAAGTAATTTGGACCACTCCAGTTTAAGGTTAAAAAAAAAAAAGTGATTTGGACGAGTGAATCCTATGAAGAGTGAAGAGAGAAAAAATTCAATGTTTTGTCCTCAATCTCTTAGTGTTATAAGCTGACGTGTAGTTTTGTCATTGGAAGGCACAAAAGGCTTGGATTGCGCCAAGACCAAATAGAAATCACTCTCTAAACAAACACCAAACATAGTTAAGTGATACATCTCACCTTCCTACAGCATCATTAATTATTCGAATAATGCTATAAAATAAACCAACAAACTTTATACTTAGATTAAATAACGTCCTAATATCTTGTATGCAAGTAATAACAGGTCAATTTCAACTCTTTTTGCCCCCGTCCAAGAAAATAAGAAAAAAAATAGTGTACATGTGGATGGTTATGCTCTCTAGATTGTTGAACAGTCCAAGAATGTGGCAGCTTCAACCTTAAATTCTAAAAATTTCCTTACAGTTTGGTCTTAGTTTCATTTCCAGGTAAAGAACTGCAGCTGTGCAAGAGAAAATTATATTTATATACTTCAGTGAATACATTTAAATGCATTATACATATGAATTAGGAATTGGCACATGATTACATACAATCGAACCAAAGGTAGAAATGGCATTATCCACATCAAGGAATCAAAATTTGTGGATTACACACAGCCGGAAGACTAACCAAGATTGGAATGGCAACTACCAAGTCTTCAAGCCCTTAAAATGGCAACAAGTAAGATGTTGCAGTGCTCTTTGCTAAAAAGGGCAAGGGATGATGAGACAAGGCTAAGAGATTAGAATAAAATTGCTTCATGTGATAATCTATAACTCAGATGTGAGATCCATGGTATCATCCTATATGCAGTCCCCTCCAAAGGGTTTCAGTTGAGCCAGCCCTTTCTTGCCAGCAGAAATTTGTTTGCATGGCAACATCCATTATGATTCTTGAAGAAGTAGACTCAATTCCTGAGCAGATTTTGCCAGCAGACCACCCTTCCTGCAGTAAATTCAAGATAAAAGATTGTCTACTTTGTCTCTTATTAAATTTGTAAGGAAAGAGACTGCCCAGGCATATAGGGCATTCCACTTGTTAAAAAACTATGCAATGGTGTCCCAGAACTTGCGAGTGATCACTAGAGGTTCAGCATGCCACAATGTACTTGGAACAAAAAGCTACCCAAACATGAAACACGGCTATGGATTTCAGTTAGGCAATCAACTCTTGTGGGTCGCACAGATTCGCAATATAGGGACAGGTATTAAGGAATGCCATTCTGATGAAGGCAGAAGGACAGATTTACCTATCTCGGCTTTCCAAATATTACTATACTACAAATTGTTCAAGTTTTCTTCTTTCAAAATTAAGCTCAGGGGTTGGGTTTCAGCCATTCAGATATCAGGGATAATTCTAATTGCCACATTTCTAAAACCCCACCAATTCCTATTATTATTCTGCCTTGCTTTTCATGTCAGCAATGCAACCTTTCCCCCTCCCTTTCCTTATTCTTTGCTTGGGCATTATTGCATGAGGCATGTCCAGAAAATAATATTCTAAATCCTCCAATGAAAACCTCGTCAAAGAAAAAACCTAAAATGAAAACTTTAGCATACACTATTCAGAGCAAATAATACTTCTTGAAGTGTGAAACTCAAGATCACACGTTTACCTTGCAAGTGCTGGGAGAATTTTCCGAATCTTTTGCAGCTGGATAAAACACTGCTTACAGGATGCTAGTCTGTGTTTAAATTTTGGATAAAGTCATTTCATCGCACCAAATAATTCTCAATCACCCTTAACCACCAAAGAAAGTAAAAGCAAAATGCCCATATTAGTATAAAAATAAAAAACCTTTGCTCTGCCTGAAGATCAACACCAACAGCAGGAGGTGCCGAAATGGTTGAGCATATAACTGAGCCAAAGGCAGCTACAAGCTTCAATAGCATCTCCAATGACATATTTGCCTGCCTATAACAGTAGTGGCATAAGAATATATATATATATATATGTATATTAGAACTTATCTGTCAAACCCAGTGAAATAGGAGAAATAACCACCTCTCCCTCAATCTAGCACGTGGTAGATTAAACAGCACTAAATATCATTCAGATACCTTTTTCGTTGACATTTCTAAACTATCAACAATATGGAGTTCTACAAGCAATAATTAATACTATATACAAGAACTCCTAAGTCTCATTTTCTCTTTCCTAAGGTTGAATTCTTTCCCTACAAATTAAAGTGCTGAAAGGTCAAGGAATTATACTTCTTGTGAACCTGAACCATGTGAGAGAACCACGTAATATAAAATATTCGGAGCTCTAGTTGTAGGGTGATGGATTGTGAGGACTACAATATGACAACATAAAATCCCAACTCAAAAATCTTCCAGCCCCTGGCATTAGAATCTGGCTCACTATCTTATGCATGAAACAAGTACCTTTCTACCTTGCTATCGAGCAAGCCCAAAAGTACAGGAAGAAAGCATGAAAATAGATCTAAGGTGAGAATCTCCATTTTCTCCATGAGAACACTGGTCACATCTGCTTGCACCTGCAACAATATCAAATGAATGTTAGATAAACAAAATATGCGTGAAAAAACGCAGCACAATCGAAGTCTTCCAATAAATACCCACAGAATGATCTGGCAACTTCCTCAGTGCACTAATAGCACCTTTGATATCATTCCGCTCCCAGAAATGCCGCACCACCTGTAAGCCCACATTATGAAAAACGTGACTTCCATTGCAAAACAACTTGAGAAAGAAATCATGTAATTTAATGTATGGTCCTTGAACAACATTTGGTAGAAAATGGGTCTTTATGTCTTTCCCTAATCTTTGTACCAGCAAGAAGTTTTTTCAATCACTACAAACGGCAATATACAGAGGATGGGTTTGCATCTCTCAGGTGGCATGGTAAACATGGTAACAACTAGCAAATCAATGGGATGCATGGCATGGCTATTCAATCTGGCTCAACCAAGGGTACCTGTAATTTTGTTAAGCGGGAGCGAAGGGTACTTAGGAATACTTCATGGGTTTCCATGAGACCTTCAGTAGCATCCCTATCACTTGCAGAAGTCGAGTTCCATCTAGACGTTTGAGGTTCTCCTTTCTGTTAATTAGAAAACAATGTAAAACGATAATTGGATATTTTAGCTTATCCAAATGTTATGGTGTGTCCCTATGAGTTTATTTGATCTAGAACTAACTGTTTCAATAACGCTGGGCATCTCCCACTTGTTGAGAGAAAACTTCCACAACTCTCATTGCATTGCGTTTTCATATAAAATATTTTCAAGGTGGTACACAGTAAATAACAGTGTTTCCAGAACAAGAAAATTTTGGGGAAACGGGCTGATTTTTACACTCAATAGTATAACAGTTGAAAAAATAGTAACCATCAAATGGAAAACTTGGATTAGTAGCTGGGAGGTTTCCTAATGAAGCAAAATGATTGAGGGCCAATTCAAATACTTCTATATTTATAGCAGCGAAGTCCTAGCTTTGACAATGTCTGATCACTTCTTAATACACTTTCTGAAACCGTTTATAAAATGTTCACATTTTCATGCGTCATATTAATTGGGACCTAGAATGTAATCAGAAACTGCAAAAGTAGTAGAGATGCCACTATTGATATATGCCTGTACTAATATGCTCTAGAAAAGCTTCCCTATTACAGCTGCAAAATTTTTACCAGAATGGTGGGAGTTATATCTGTTTCAGGTATCACACAAGACCCTGTAGATGCTTGATCTTCATTGCCATTCACGCTGTCTCTTCTTTCAAACCTCTCAACAAGAGACCGGGTCCTTCCTCGTACAACTGCAACTGCCAAATGGAATTTTTTTAAAGAGTCAAGATCTATCCCAATTGCATTTTCTATAAAACAACACAGTTGGGGAGCAATGGCAAACCTCCATTGACAATTTTAACAGAACCTGGCCCTTTGCTGCAATTGAGGGACTCATCACCTGAAATACAATAAGAAAACTACTTATTAACAGTTACAAACCATAAATCTGTTTCGCATATCATCAATGCTGGAATTACGTAATGTGACGAATAGCCATACAAGAAAAAAATTAAGTAGAAAAGATGCATCTATCAGAAAGGTAGTTTCTTTTTTTTTTCTTTTTCTTTTCTTTTCTTTTTTTTTTTTTTCTTTGTAGGGGAAACTCTCCAGAGATGCCTTTCAGACCCACCCCTGTAGAATAAACCCCAGTCCCATGCACCGCACCCTCAGAAGTTTCCCTATACGTTATTGGTTAAATCCCTGGCTTTTTACCAGGGGTATGGCCCAAAATGATTGTTTGCACTCATGAGATGTTGAACCTTGGACCTTGAAGGGAGTGATACCCCAAGACCAAGGCCTTGGATCAGAAAGGTAATTGTTGCAACCATCACAAAGTGGTTTCATAACATCCACAAAAGACTGCTTTTTTACAAAAAGAAGATGATTGATATATGATATTAAAAGAAATATCGGGATATACTTACAGCTTTCCTTAGTAGAGGGTTTTTGTGGTGACACAATTTTTTCTAATTTCTCATCAACACCTTCAATATTAGACTGTTTTTCTTCACAGTATTCTTTACATCCATCTTCTGATACAAGTTTGGGTTCGAAATTTGAATTCATTTCACCATCTAGATCTTTTGCCACATTGCTCAAAGATCCAGTTTCAACAGTTTCTGTCAGCCTCTCAACATCCAATTTTCCATTTGATGGCCTCCGTACATGAGCTGGTTTGAGCAACATACCACGTTTTGTCCTTGCAAAGGCAATAGATTCTTTTCCAGAATTGGCCTCATCTCTTCCACCCAAACTGTCCCTAGGCACAATGCTAGGCACAACAAATGTCTTATCAAGTGCTTTTTCAATAGATCTTGCATTTAACCCTATGGCAGGACTTCGCTTCCGAGTTGGCAGACAGCAGATTTCCTTTGAATCTGATGGGGGTGCCACTTTTGGAGAATTGAAGGACTCAACTTTCGGGTAGGCAACAGGCTTTCCACCAGTAGCTTCATAATAAAGAGGAAACAGCACATTCGATGAAGTAGGACAAGAATAAAGGGCAAAAATGCACAAAATATCTATATGTTCAAAATATGTCAGCTTATGAGTTATTGCTTGTGTGTCAAAGTAAAATCGAATGAAGTCTTCATCTACCATATACCACACTCCATCTCCTATGCCTCCACATCAGATTAATTTGGGTAACCCAAATCCTTTCTATCTTCATCAACAGAAAACTAAACATCCCAGAATCAAACGCAGCCATGACTTGGGTAATGTTTTGGCAACAGGAAGTTTTTTAAAATTTTCTCAAAATTTTTGAACTCTCACTCCAAACATATTTAAACCGAAACAATCTCAGGGTTTATTTTTTTATTTTTTTATTTTTTATCAAGGCATTTTATCATGATTTCCACAACAAAAACTAAGAAAAGTTCCACAAAATATGTTTCCTGTAGCTTCATGAATCTTCATCTGTTTTAATGTAAGCCCAAATATGTTTGATTTGTTAGCTTTGGAAAGTCAATAATTTTCCTGTAGATTTTATAATTTCCTATTAACTTATCATTTAAAATAAATGAGTTTCTAAACGACTCTTTAACGCTGTAAATCTAAAGAGAAGTTGTGAAACTTAAAAAAATAAAAACAATAAAAAAAAATCTCACCAAAAATGTTGTGAAACTTGTGCAAATTCAATCATGAATGATTTTCAAGATTTAAAAGAACATAGGATTTCGTTTTGATAGGTGATTGATCTGTAAATTAGTATTCAGAAACAATATTTTATGTTTTCTTTTGTTTCTATTTTGTTAACGCTACTTATAAAAGAAATTTATTATTTTGTTAACACTAAATGGATTGGTTCTATTTTCAATATCTTAATTAAGTTGTAAATCTAAATATATTTCTCATGCATGCTTTGGTGCCACCATTAAAAAATTGTGGTTCTGTCCCTGCTTGTAACTGGGTCTGGAGTCAATAATGTGCTGCAAAGCAGCAAGGTTTTCTCTACTCTCTGGATTTCAAATATTAAGGAGGATTTCTCATCCATCCATCAATTTGACAAATTATTAAAAGTTAAATATTTTGCCTCTATTTCATGAAAAACTATGGATATGATACATGGAAAACAGATTTGAGCGTTGGACATTAACCTACTCATTCATGAGGGGGACCACTATGCTATTTTACCTAAAGCCATGAAGTGGTCCTATAATATGTATAATGGCTTTTTGCTACATTTGTATGTATCTCATTACTGCAAAAGACATATGTTTAAGCATTTTTGGGGTGCTATGGACTCAAAATTTCTTTGATAACCACCTCCCTTACACTTGCGTGAACAGCATACTGTTGTCTACCTAGACAAGGTCATATGCAATCACAACCAGTCCATACCTCCATTAAGTAAGCTCAACCAACATAAAATGCTACGCATCTAGAATAAACTCTCTAACTAAAGAGGAAGACAAGTTTTTAGAGGAAAGGGAAGCCAATTCCAATATCTGTCATAAAAGACAGACCTAACAAAAAAAAAAAAAAAAGTAACAAAGTCATTGAAGTCATAACTAGGAGAGAAGTTTTCTTTGACTCAACTTTTCTTTCTTTTTATTGTTTCCTCTCTCTTTCTATATACTTGATTGAGGGGATAAGGAAACCAAACCAAAATAGATAACCCTGCCATGCAGCTTCTAATGAAACTGAAGTCAGAAATCTGCATTTATAAGATGTTGGACAAATCAAAGATACCACATGCTTGGATATGAACAATTTTTACAATTGATGCTCAAACAGAAATTAACAAGCGTATTAAAAACTGATGATTATAGTGAATCATCAACATCAGTATAAATAAGATACATGTTAAAAAAATTTATATAGCTTCAAAAACAACAAATAACAACTTACAATCCATATATATGTTCTTTATCCCTTGTGTCTCATAATCAGGAGAGCACAGCAGAGCCGAAGTTGACCTGATACCACTTCCTACTTTCTCTGAAGAATGGCTTCTGTGGAAATTAAGGTTAATTTTCTGTGTAGAGTCATTTTGTTCAGGTATTGAATTAGTGGAATATGGTTCAATAAGCTGTCACAGAGAATATAGTCCAAATTAACTTCAAGATCAGTAGAAAATTATAAAGATCAAATTTTCAAAAGCAAAAGTTAGAAAAAAGTAACCAGTTACAGGAAAAGATAAAGTTGAATACCGATATATCTGCTGCCCAAACTCCAACAGAATTCTGATGGTATGAGCAAGCTAGAAGTTTTCCATCATGAATGCATAAGTCACCAAGTGTTGACCATCCCATATCAACAGCATCATGACATATTACAGGCTCCCATGAGTAAACCTACAATTCACAAACATGGATATATAATTATCATGAACCATCTTCATATGATCCCACAAAAGTTCAGGATGTAGACAACCCAAACCTTCAAACTGTCTTCCACCCCTGAAAACATGGTCCTCCCATCAGGATGAAAGGCAATTGAGCGTACTCCCATAGCCTGGAAAGGATTAACTTATTTTTCATTGACAAGTAGGATTATATCCTTAAACTACTATTATCAATAAGAACATCATCAAATGAAGAAGGGAAGATACAGAGATCTTTCTAGCTAAACCAAAGAATGGATCTGAATTAAATTAAAGCAAAAAGGGAGGCTTGGTTTATGTCTTTTAAATTCGAGTGTAACCCCAGCAAAAGAATGGACCTATACAATACTTGGATTACAAAGCACCTTTTCAGATTAGAGAACATGGGGCATGTTCATATTGCTAAACATTTTCAGTTATTTAGAATAATTTTTCATTTTCCACCAAAACATGCTATAAGCACAAAAAACTGTCCATTGCCCGAATAAAAATCATCTCTTCATTAGCTTCATTTTTCATTTTAAGAAAACATAAAAACCAAAACAACTTTCACAAAAGCCCTAAAAAACATGTGCTACAAAAATTTGTTCCTAAAATATATTTACTGCAGGCAACAACCCTTTCGCAAACATTAAAAAAACCTATAAAGAACTCTCTTTCCAAACATATATTTTGCAGGTTCCACCACTAACAAACATATAAAAAAAATCACAAAAGATTTTCTCACAAAATATGTTCTCAATGATTACAATAATCTCAAAATATTTTCATATCCAAACAAGGCCCACATCATTGTATACCTCAGGTCTGGTAGATCCAATCAGTTCAAAGCTTTCAAGATCCCAGAATTTCACAGTTCCATCAGCTGAACCTGCAAAAATATTTGCATGTTACAACAGCATGCTAATCACCACACAAACAATAAGTGAGAAGAAACTGATTTCAGGAGGCAAACAATAGTGAGAAAAAACTGATTTCAGGAGGCAAGGGAAAGGAATAAAAAATATGTTACCTATTGACATTATATGTTACTAAGAGCAATTCTAGGTGGCTTTCACAGCATAACCATCCTACTCCCCACCCCAACCAAAAACTGAAAGTAAAGAAAAAGTTACATACGTTAAATTCCTTCAGTTGCAGAATAACACAGGACAAAGTTTTCATCCCATTAGAGAATTACATCCTGTTTGTGTTGTCTCAACATCCAAACATCACTCAAACACAAACACTTTTCAATTTCAAATATTCAACTTTTTTATCTAATCATTACAATTTTCCCAAACTTCCAAGCAAAATACAAAAAATAATTCAACTTTTTCAAATCTCAAAGCAAAAATAACATTAACTTTACAATATTTTTATTCAACTTTTTCTCTTTCCTTCTCCAAAATCCCATAAAATATCTTAACTCAAACCATTTCACTACCATTCACAGATTTTTCATCTCACTTTATTTCATCTGAACATCCAAACGAGAGCCTTAAAGGCTATTTCAGAAACTCCTTAACCATGTAGAGCCATTTTTCCTCTAACACAGTCAATTTAAGTCTTAAATTCAAGCTTTGGGTCAGATGCTCACCAGTGGCCAAGAGAAACTCGAGGGGATGGAAATCTATGGATCGAATATGTCCTTCATGGAACTTAAAATCATGTAAGAGCTTTCCAGCCGTTAGGTCCCAAACCTGTTCGGTAGTAAGAGGAAGTTTCTGTTTAGACATGAAGGAAAAAACAAAAATCATACTGCAAGCTGCACTCTAGAAGTGTGATCCATTATACCTTTACAACATTATCCAATCCACCTGAAACCACCCATCGACCATCAGGTGTGAATTTTATTGCACTAATGCCTTGAGTATGACCCCTATATGTGTGGATGCATCCTTTCTTTCTAATATCCCAGATCTTTAGGTTAGTATCGCTGGAACCAGAGGCAAAGAACTCGCCAAATGGATGAAATTCAAAACCAGTGCAGCTGGATCTGTGTCCAGTAAGAGTTCGAACCACTACACTTCAATAACAATAAGAAACAGATTAGAATTTACTCAAAACCTAGTCCTACAATTCCCGTGACAACTAAACACTGCAAGTCTGTAGATTCCAACCCGGAAAGAAATGAAAGGGAACTCAAAATAGCACTTCAAGATAATTATATCAAGTCAAACCCGCCATGTATGTGATAATGATTTATATTTTTTGATAAGTATGTGATACGATCTATATAAGGCTTGTACAATTTGTTGTTATTTGGAATAAAGAGAGCAATGTAATGATTCATTCAATCCAAGAACTCCAATTTTAATAAAAATAAGAAACTGGTCCAGGAAGTGATTTACTCTTTACTTCCTCCAAATCCCAGAGCTTTATCACGCCATTAGAACCTCCTGCAAGCACCAAAACTTCTGCCAAATCAAAAGCTACAGATTCAACAGGAGTTGTATGACCACACAGGCTCTGCACATATTCACACAAAAGGGAAAAAAAAAAAAGAAGTCATTTTGCCATAATAGGAAATGTTCCAGCAAATGTTCAAAACGACTGTATAAGAAGGGTAATTAGTACAAAAATCAGTTAAATAAAATAGTGATTTCAACATATTAATCCATACACAACGTTTGAAAACAATCTAATGCATTCCTCAGCCCACAATGCGAACATGTCGATCAAAACCAAAATTGGCCATGAAATGGTCACTATGCAGGGCCATACAATTGAAGTAATGCACTTAAATTCTCCACCGGTAAGAACTATTTAGAACCCCAATCTGCATCAAAAGGAATCTCTAATGCGATAGCAAATTTACCTAGGCAATTTCTTAAGTACGAATAATGCAGAGGAACAGAGCTTGAAGTCTTACCATTACAGAATTGGGTTTCCCGATCGTCCAAAGATTAACTTTATGGTCATCCCCCCCGGTGATAAAAAGACGGCAGCCCTTCTTCCCAATATTCACGCAGTTCACACTGGCCGAATGAGCCACAAATTCCTCTAGTATTCAACATGGTCAAGAAATCACACGGCCCAACATACAAAGCGCGTCACCTTATGCTTTTGCTTGTTAGTTTTATTATTTGAACTAAAAAAAAAATCATCTATTAAAAGTATTGGTTATGATGAGATTTGTTTAGAATCGAATGCCTCTTCTATTTTTATCGGTTTTAGACTCCAATGCTTTTTTAATTGCTGAGAATATTGAAGATAGAGCAAATTAACTGAAAAATATTTAACCACGGCCGAGAATTCAAAATCCTCTGCACAACTAAACGTAAAGTAAGTTTTTAGCTAGGTTAATATCAATTCAAAACACCATATCTCTCTTTTCTTCGCCTCCATTTTCTTTTTGTAAGCAACCAAATAGAGCCTAAACGAATCCTTCAATTAACTAAAAAATGACCCAAAACAGAAAGTTAACACAGTCCCCAAAAAAAAAAATTTGAAACTACAACATAAAAGTTCAGGTCACCAAAAAATGATTTTCCAGCTGAAATTTGAACACAGAATTTCCAAAAGAAACTCAAATGCTGACAGCAAGAAACCTATAACTAGGAATATATAACTCAAATTCAGAGCTGACTCAAGCTGTGAATACAAACAAAAACAATCTTGAAAACTAAAAATAAAGAGGGATACGCAGCTTATATCCACGCTTGGCCATTTTTCAGGAAGCAAGCTGAGAAATCTGAATACGTCCCGAAGCTAAAAAGAAAACAACGAGATCGAGAAATGTCAGAGTCTGTTTTGCAGCGACGGAGGAAACTGCTTATACTTGTAGAACTAACTAAACTTGGCTGAAGAAGAGGGGCAAAAAAAGATGAGGAATTTGGATTCGGATGGGTAAATAGCAAGCGGTAGAACAAGATTTCGGAGATTTAACAGTTTTATTTCCACTGTTGGAAAAACAGCTCACGGACCGGCCGAAACAACCAAAAACAAACACAGTTCCACGAGAATGAGTGAAAGAATGAAAGAAACGACAGAGGGGACGGGACAAAAAAGGGAGAGGCAGTCTGAAGACTCTGAACGCTCAGCGCAGGTCCCCGCTGATTTTTCTATTAGTTTTGGGAAATACGAAATTACATATATGCCCAATCAATCAGGCCCTCCCTGCACATTTTTTTTTTTCAAGTGACTTGATTTTGAGCTTAATTGAAATGAATTAATTTATTTATAAATAACAATAAATTTTAGAAGTTTAGATGTATTTAAATATTAAAATAAATTTAAATTTATTTATAATAAATTAATAAAAATTATAAATTCTGCGTGTAAAGAGGTATGAGTTAAGAAAAAAAGTTGTGAGTCACATATATAAAGATGTTTTTAATTGAGATGAGTTTAATAATTTGAGAGTTAAGCGTTTAGATGTTAGAGTCAGTCCAAGTTTCAAATAGAACTGTAAAGTCATCTCCAGACATATTTTATTTACGTAATATAATTTAATTTAAAACATAAATTTTAAATTTTATAAATCAATTTAAAACACAGTTGTGGAGTGTAAATGTTTTTAATAAAAAAATATTTATTTTTTCAAATTTTAGATAACACATAATAAAAGTATTTATTAATATGTACTGGATTTAAAAATTGGAAAATGACTTTAGTTAGAGAGGAATGAATTAATTTAAGGGGAGATTCCTTAATAAACAATGGTTTTTGTTTTTGGCATGGGTTGTGTAGTTGAGGACGTGGGTCATGAGCAAAGTTTTGAAATCCGTTCCGGAGACCATTCCGGTCGAGACACTGGAACGGAATATTTCGGTACCGGTACGTTTCGGTGTACCGTTTCGGGATTAATTATATATTATATATAAATATTTATATGTATATATAAACTAACAATTAATAAAATAAATACATATATATGTAAGTGTGTAATATGTATATGTGTATATATATAGAAGAATTAAAGATTTATAAAATGAATATATATTGAAAAAAATCATAAACTTGAGTTAAGACACAAAAATAAAGGAAAAAAATTAAAGAATAGACAGATTATTAAAAGTAACAATACTTCTAGTGCACGGAAAGAGGTATTTGAATTCTAAAAGTACAATTTTATTCATTATTTTTCAACTTATTTACAATAGAATTTTTTTTTTTTTTTGGGATCGGAATTACTATTCCGGCCGGAATACCGGAACGGCCGGATTTGACCGGAACGGCCGGAATTTGACCCGGAACGAAATAGACACCTATCCGGTTCCGGTCACTGTTCCGGCACGAAAAATTCCGGCCATTCCGGCCGGAACGGAACGGTTTTTAAAACCTTGGTCATGAGAAAGAAATGTTAGTCACGTACTTCATTTTTCTATAAAATATTGATAGTTTGCTAGCTCTAGAAGAAGAGTTTGATATAGACATTTTACTGATAAAACACCATGATGTTTGGTAAATATAGCAACCAAATATGGGAAACAGACAAAAAGAAAAGAATACCCTGTTTTAAAAAAGTCTCGTGCATTGGATTATGCTACCATGCCTTCTTCAATCCTCCAATCACTTCCATGGCAGCTAAGATCTGAGAGCTTGCAGTGGTGTAGTCATTTTTGTGCTTTGAAATATCAGATTCTGGCTAATCAAGTCAAAAGTGATCTGTATTGAATTAGGTATTCCATAGTCATCTTAGCTTTTAACTACACCACCTCAACATATATGTAGATGAACAATAACTTAGACAATAGACAGCATATCTGAACAATTATTTTATTTTTCTCATCCTTTTTCTACAAATTGGTCCAAACATCTACAAATTCTTTCTTTTTTTTTTACATAAAATGACCGTTTGAATTGAGAAACCATCTTATCTCATTTTATCATGATAATTTTTTTAAATTTTTACAAAAAATACAATAAATTATTCAACCTTGTCAAGTCCTAATTCAATCTTTTCAAATCCTAATTCAAGTTTTTCAAATCTCAAATAATAATAATATTAAAATATAATATTCTAATAATATTTTAATAAATTTTTAACTTTCATCTAAAACCATCTCATTTCATCTCACTGTCCAAACAAGCTCCTTCAATCCAATCAAAGATCAAATATGTGTTCAGACCATATCAATTGGTTTGCTTTGAAAATATTAGGAAAAAATAATAATTAATTTAGAATGAGCAATAAAACATTAACTATAAAAATTATTGAAAAAGTGTGCGTTATAAATTGTAATGATTAAAACAAAATATATTTATTTGATTAAAAAAATATAACCAGTAGATCCGTAAAATATAATGAAAAAGTCTAAAAAGGAATAAAAGAGTTGAAAATAAATAATATTTAATTTATTATTATATATAGTTTAGAAAGATAATCTAATGTGGGATTAAATTTTGAGTGAGATAGGCAAAAGAAAAAAAGTATGAAATTAGGCAAAATCTCCCTTATAAGATAACCAATCCAAGAGTCATTGTGCTGTTTAGAGGCTTCCAACTTGAGAGATTATCGTTAAATCATTACTTGACTTGAGAAATTAAATAAACGGGGATATAGATTTAATTATTTAAATTACACTCTAAATTTGATAATATTTCCTGGTTGTACTCGTCCCTAAGGTACCAGTGAGATGCACACGGCTGATCAAAGGAAGTTTCCTCCTCCTCCCATGTCTTGTCCTCGTTAAAGAGGTTACCGTTATGAGATTCAAAATGTATTCTTCCTCGTCCCAAAGGCTCCCTTTTGTTTTCTCTCTCTATTTACCCACATTTATCAATTATGACTTTTTCTTTCCCTTCTCTCTTCAAGGAAAACGCTCTTTACCTAATGCCCAAGTATCTTACCTTCTATGTCCCTTCTCTGTCTAGAGGGTGGCCACCCTCCCATCGTCTGTATAGTTTTGATATTGTCCTACTCTTTTTTTTTTTCCTTCAAAATTTCCTTCATTTCTTGACCTTGGTATGGAGAAGTACCGATCTACTACTTTCCTGCAATTCATGACCACCACGCGCCGCACTGCAAAACTCTTGACCTCAAAAAGAGTGGCATGTGCATCTTACGAGCAGCCCAAACATTGCGTGGATCTCATGTGTCATTGCACCAGAGAGAGTCTATCACCACCACGCACGACATTTTTGGGTTCGGTGGCTTTCAATCTCTTAAATATGACCTACCTCCACTCACCTAATGTTGCGCATGGTCTTCATGCTCCTCAACAGTTCTTGGTGATCGCTTATTGGCAATTCGACACTTCTTTTACTTACTATCTTCCCATGTTATCTTTCATTCTATTTAAATATTATGGAGAAAAAATAGTGAAAGTCTCTTTCAATCAGTTCTAATCAGTGATCCTTTTTCTTTGTTTTTTTTTTTTCCTTTTTCTTGTATTATACTAACTGGTTTGAAATGAATGTCCTTTTACTCTGTTATCTTTTATATCCTTAAACTATTCTATATATTTATAATATACTTTCTTAGAAACCACAAAAAGAAGAAGGTTTCATCATCTCAACGAAATGATAAATAGCTTCTTGTAACATGACTTTATTCTAAATAGAGATTTTATTTTAAAATTTACACCAAACATTATTCATGTGATATAATTTAATATGAAAAAAATTTTTACTATATAAATGATGTGTAATGTAACTATTTCAAATAGTAGTAGGCCGTCTGGCTCTCCTCTTTTTTTTTTTTCCTTCCTGTTGAAAGGCCATCGCCAGGCTTTATACCAAGTCCTCTTCCTTATCAAATCACCCAGTTGGGCGGAGAGACATTCCACATTGGAGGTGGAGGATTTCGGCTTCATATGGCCGGTGATCCTGACCGCTTTGGTTTGGTCTTCTAAGGGGACAACAGAGAGGGCTTACGGCGTGAGTCGATTAGGGAGTCTTGCTCTTGGAGATGGAGTTTAGCTTGCTAGTTGGGGTGCTCTTCCATGAGGTATAGGAACTCTGTTTTATCCATGAAAAAAAGAAGATTTTTTGAGGATGCATGCCGAGCTACATGAAGGGGATAAAGTGTCTTTGGGATGGAACCTGGCCGTAGCTCACGGTGGATGTTCTCATGGATGATGGTTGGAGTTCAAGTGACACAGAGTCAGACCGTTCCTTGGTCGTTTTTTTGTTTGTTTCATTTTGTTAGATTTGTTAGCTTTGATTTGGTTATGGATGTCTGTAAATAAGCTCCCAGTGGATCTGTGCATGGTTTTTATACGAACATACGGAGGTTGTTTGTCTCTAGATTTCATCTCTACCAGCCCAAAACAGAGGTTGTCCCGATTGGAGGTTACCAGTAATGGGAAAGGATGATGACGACTGGGCTGGTTACCTGGACTGGGAGGTGGGCATGGGCATGGGCATGGGGACGAGCATGGGCAGCAGCTTGCTGTGTAGTTAGTGGAGAGCATGAGGACGAGCATGGGCATTCCCGATCAGAAGCTTGTTGTGTAGTTAGTGGACATGGGCAGCAGCATACCAGAGTATACGGTGTGGGCAGTTAGTGGAGAGCACAATGCTATTTTGCTTTTTTGTCTTTTTAGTTAGGGTTGTCAGTGGTGTTTTAATTGTTATGCTATGTTTGTTAGGTTAATGAGAATAAATTGAAATGGGCAATTCCATTTCCTCTTTTGGAAGAGTAGGATAGTGAGTCTCTATCATTCTTTGGAAGATGAGGGTGGAATAAAATGAGTTTTTTTTCATAGACAAGGCGAGATACATACTTTTGTTTATATAGAGTTTTGCATCTCAAAAGAGCTGTGTCATTAAAGAGTTTTTGAAGTTTTTTAATCAGTGTCCGGCACAATAAAAATTGTGTGTGTGAGAGCTTATAACAGATGAGTAGTTGGCTATGCCTTTATTATATAAACAAAGTAGTGTCAACCCCGCAGGTCGTCGAACTACGGCGACAAAAGGAATTAAGATTTTTATTTTTATTTTTGGTTTTAGTGCATTGGTCATAGATTTCGATAAGTTGTTTGGTCAAATATGAGCTCGTTTGATTGAAAAATATTAATTTATTTTATTCTATTTTATTATTATAATTTTTTTAAATTTTTATATAAAATATAATAAATACTTCAATTTTTTTAAATTTTCAATTAATTTTTTCAAATTTCAAATCAGTAATATAATATTAAAAAAATAATATTCTCATAAATTTTATTCAACTTTTAACTATAATTTAAAACTATCACATGATATCATTTCATTATTCAAATAATATCTAAAGGAAAGATTCTATTCATCTTACACTACACTCTACATATAATTTTTTACTTTTTTTTTCTTATCAAATATGTGATATATAGCTCATGATTAGTTAAAAAATTTAATTAATTTCAAAAGAATAAATAAAAAAATATGATGTGGAAAAATTATGAATAGCAAAGCTTTATTTAAAGCAGAAGAGTTCAATCAAGGAAAACGTGCCTTCTCCAAGCATTGTTGACAAAAAGAATGATGCCATGCATGCATAGTCCATAGACGTAGTGTTTATCTACATCGTCCAGTTTCTTTCACTTGGACTAATGGCATCTTCAATTCAGATCCAACTTATAAATAATGAGAAGATAACTTTACCGCAAAGAGACTTTCTTTTTATATATTAACCATAATCGGAATAATTTTGTCGGGATATTGCACGAAAAAATAAACCACCAAAGTGTCAAAACGCAACCAAATCGAATTAATGCATGCATGAGCTGGCTTTGAATGATAGCAAATGATAGTTATGATAAATGAACATGCGAAACTAGTGAGTATGCATGTGAAAAGAGCTTTGCGTGCAAGAGCAAAGTCATGAAGTTGTCAAGCCTTTTTTATGTATGGTTGGAGGTGGGGTTGCGTGGACAGTTACATTATTAGGCAGGAGGAATGAATGTCTGAACATGGAACTTACTTTTGGCGAAACAAGAGATAGAGAGAGTGACGTGACGCTTCAATCCAATACAAAACCGATTTAAAATTAATGGTTTATGTTTTATATAAATGGATTGCAGTAAAAACAGGTCGAATCCATGAGACACGATTACTAACCAAGTTAATAACATATCAACCTATAATTAACACGTTTAATTTTATTTAAATTTAAAGATTATAATTATATATTTATGTTAGTTATTTGTTGGGATTGTAATATTGTTATTATTAAATATTAATATCTAAAATCTATTAACATTTTTTGTTGGTACGTGATCTTATTTTTTGGAGATATTAATTATAATATATCTATTAAAAATTTATATTAATTTTGATATTAAATTATGTTAATTAGGTCAAATAAGCTATACAAGTCAATTGAACTTGTTTACTTGAAAATAAGTTAAAATGAGTTATGCTGTGCTAACACAATTCTAATTGAAAATTAAACTAGTTATGCGGCTTGTGCCTCATTGCCTTTTTTTATTATGCATCATGTTAAGGTTTTAAAGTCTTACAAATTTAATTAAATAAGTCGTGTTTGTATTGATCTATATAATTGAATTCTCATGACTTTGATAGAAAAATGTCTTTTTTCTTATTCATTTTTCCTTGTACATAATAAATATAGTTATATAGCAGTACATTGAGAAAGAATATGGAAGTTACTTATTGCTATACAATCTCTAAGGCTAATATCACGGTTGACCCTTGAAGGAAGGGATTTTCAATTCACACCACTCCTGCAATTTCTCCAATCAGTTCTTCATTGATAGCTCATGCCAACACTCCCCCTCAAGTTAGTGCATATATATCTCTAATGTCCAACTTTTCTAATGAGTTGTTGAAGATTTTGCTAGAAACAACCTTTGTAAGTATGTCTATCAGTTGGTCTTCAGATTTAACAAATGGAAATCAAACTACCTTGACTTCAAGTTTCTATTTGATGAAATGTCGATCCACCTTCACATGTGTGGTAAGATCATGCTAGATTGGATTATGGGAAATTTCAATAGCTGCCTTGTTATCACAGAACAGGTTCATCTCGAAACTAAGAGCAAACCCAATCTCAGTTAGAAACCTTTTAAGCCATAGAAGTTCACATAAACCTTTGGCCATTCCTCTAAACTTGGCTTCGGCACTCCACTAGCTTTTGCTTCTTACTTCTCTATGTAACAAGATTGCCTCCTACAAAGGTGAAGTAGCCGGAGGTGGATTTCCTATAAGAAATGTTCCCCAACTAATCTGTATCTATATAACCACCAATATTTAGGTGGTTATTCTTTAAGAACATAAGCCATTTTCAAGGGGAGAACTTTAAATAGCAAAGAATTCGAATTAAGATATCCATATAATCCTCACTAGGGCAGTGCATAAATTGACTTACTATGCTCACAACATAGGTGATGTCTGGATGAGTATGAGATAAATAAATCAATTTACCAACTAATTTTTGATACCTCTCTTTATTAGTTGGCACTTGGTTTAATCATTCTCCAAGTTTATGATTTTGCACAACAGGAGTATCAACAAGCTTGCAGTCCAGTAATCCTACTTCTGATAACAAATCCAGCACATATTTCATTTGAGAAATAAATATACCTTATTTTGAATCTCACCACTTCAATTCCTAAAAAATATTTGAGTCCGCCAAGATTTTTCATTTCAAATTTAGTTGCCAATGACCTCTGAAGTCTAGAGATATCTTCCACGTCATTCCCTGTAATGATCATGTCTTCTACATAGATGATTAAGGTTGTTACTTTTTCCCGTGCTTTAGGAATAAAGTATGATCTAAGTTGCTTTGTTAGAAGTCTTATTTTCTCATAGCCACCCTAAAGCGACCAAACCATGCATGAGGTGATTGTTTCAATCCATATAATAATCGATGTAATTTACATACAACTTCAATCTTTGAGGATGCAATGTACCCCGGTGGATTATCCATGAAAATATCCTCTTCAAGATCTCTATGAAGAAATGCACTATTTACGTCAAACTGATGTAATGTCCAATCTAGATTTGCTGCAAGAGACAACAAGACTATGGCAGTATTCAATTTTGCCATTGGTGAGAACATTTCTTAATAATCCAAGCCATATGTCTATGTGTATCCCTTTACTACTAGTCTTGCCTTGTATCATTTGATGGATCCATTGCTTTGTGTTTAATGGAGAAAACCCATTTGCATCCTACTGTCTTCGTCCCTTTCAATAGTGGGACAAGAGTTCATGTATTATTATTCTGCAAGACCTCCATTTCTTCCTTTATAGCTCGAACCCACTTTAGATTTGTTAATGCTTCTTGTATTTCGCTGGGAACATAGCATGAGGATAAATTATGCACAAACACCTTGAGAGGTTCTGTTAGTCTCTGGGTGGACACATAATTGACAATCAAGTATCTCGATCTTCTATCCTCAGATTCTGGAGAGTTCTGATTTGGTGGCTTGGCACGATTATATCTAAAAGGTAACTGATAACCAGCAGAAGTATCCAAGTCATTAGTAGGTAAAGGTATAGTAGGAGAGCTTACCTCAAGAATATTCTCAGGAGAAGGGTCTTCGGGTACTAAGGAGAGGTGGGATTTAGGCTTGGATGATTCAGCTTGAAGAATATTTTCAGCTTCAGCTTTATTTTCCTTCTCTTCCTCACTAGTCTCTTCCTCATTTTCTCCACTTATCTGTACTGGACTATCCTCAAATCTTGGCCAATTCTGCCAATTGTGTTCTTCATCCTAGATCTCCCCCTAAAGGGCTAAATTGGATTCCAATGGAGAAAAGAAATACTCTCATTCCAAGAAAGTAACATCCATAGTGATATAATTACATTTAGTAGCAGGATCAGAGCAGTGGTATCCTTTCTTATGCGTTAAATACCTCAAGAAAATACACCAAACTACGCATGGATCAAGCTTGGTGCATTGATTATGATATGAACATTCGGATTGAAATCCCTTTAACCCACAATCAATTTGAAAACTCACTCAAAAAAGTCAAAATCAAGTCAATGGGTGGAGAATTTAGACCCATTGAGAACTCGTTTCAATATCACATGGATGAGAATTAGATCTCTTTCTCTCAAGCGCATCTTGAATATTGGGATTTTGCTATACTCATTCCAAGTGAATTATACCAATCCTTGCATTGCTTCATTACTCTTCTGAACTCTGAATCTTGAGATTGCCTCATTTAAAACTTGCAAGAGATCTTTAAAATTCGGTCCACCTTGGAACCCATCAAATTCTTATGAAGATGAATAAAGGCAACACATCCATAGATACATGGGGGAATTAACATCACAGTAGGCAAGGAGACATGGTTAGAAAGAACCTGTAATGGGGTCTTAAAATTTAACACTTTTGAAGGCATACAATTCAAAAGACGTATTGCAGTAGCAACTGCATCACTCTAGTACCGAGTGGGCATATGGGCTCCACTCAATAAGGCATGGGCTATTTCTAAAATGTGCCTATTTTTACGTTCGGCTACCCCATTTTGTTGTGATGTTTGAGTATAAGAAGTTTCATGGAGAAGGCCATGAGTTTCGAAGTAAGTTTTAAATTGTTTGTTGATATATTCACCATCATTGTTAGAATGGAGAATCTAAATCTTAGCTAAAAACTAAGTCTAAATCATTGAATGAAAAGACTGAAAAACCCCAAGCACATCATTTTTATTTTTCAACAAATATAGCCAAGTTATGCGAGTACAATCATCAACAAATGTCCCAAACCAACGAATGCCACAAGAAGATGTAATTAGAGAGGGTCTCCAAACATTAGAGTGAATTAAGGCAAAAGGAATATCACTTTTATTCAAACTTATTGGATAAGGAACATGATGAACATGATGACTCCTGGCTAAAATGCACGGATCACATTTTAAGTCTGAATCATGTAAACTTGAAAATAAATCTAGAAATAAATACTTCATATAACTAAATGATAAATGCCCCAAATGACAATGGCATAGCCAAGTCTGTCTCTGTTCGTGTGATGCATATGATTAGCTTTACAAGGACGGAAGTCATCCATGTAATATAACCCTCTCCTCTTAGTACCACGCCCAATGATCTCCTTGGTGAGAATATCCTGGAAGAGACAAAAAGTAGGAAATATGAGTGCGACACAATTCAATTTCTTAGTAACTTGGCCAACAGACATCAATTTATTTGAGAGAGATAGGGCTAGTAAAGTATTAGATAAAGAGAGTGAGGGTGATAAAGCAACAGTTCCAACCCCTATAACTAGATATGTGACTCCATTAGCATTAGCAATCCTCGTGCGCCTTGGTGGAGTGATCACAATAAAGTCACTTAAAATGTTTTTTATATGATTTGTTGCCCTTGAATCAATTATCCTGCCATTATTGTCACCTTGGTTAGCACTAAGCAATGCGGAACCACATTTACCTTGATCATTGAGAGTAGTAGAATCAGCAGAATGTTCTACTTATGAGATGAAAGATAGCTAAGGTTCTGCAGTTACCAAAGTAGCCTGACCCGTGCCTTCAATTGAGGTAGCTTCATATTATTTTCATGCCTTGAGTTCAATCCAGCATACGGGGGTACCCATGTAGCTTAAAACAAGTATCACGGGTATGTTTCATTTCTCGCAATGAGTATAGTCTCATCTTTCCAATTGTCCCTTTGCTCTAGAGGTTATATTCGATTTTCCATTGCCTATAGCAGGAGTTTTGTGCTTGGACATTTGAAGTGAAGGTGTCTGATGTCGCCCCATCTTGACTCCTTTCGAAGCCACAACAATACCAGGTGTAGTGTCCGTGTTTGTTCTCATCACAGACTATTCTACTATAGGGAATAGTCATAGCTGGAGCACATCACTTCGAATCTTATCTAGCCGATTATCCAATCTATCAATAAATATGTAGACTCTATATTATTGTTGAATTGAATTGTGTTTCTGTATATCTACAATATACTCCATCGGGTTAGGAAGATGAAAATAAATCTCTCTCCACAGGCCTTGAAGATCATTGTAATATTTTTTAATGGATCCTCTGGCTTGTCTCATTCTAGTCACTCGTTTTTTTAGATCATACACTTAGGAGATGTCAGTCCCCCTAAAGTAAGTTGTAGCAATAGAGTCCCATACAATTTTTACAGTTGGAAACCAAATAAAATTGTTGATCAAAGGTGGGTCCATAGAGCTGATCAACCATCCTTTCACGATTGCATTTTCGGTTCACCATTTTTGGAAGGTAGGGTCCATGGGTGGAGGCTGTCTTTGCTAGAAAAATATATATGTCAACAACTTGGACCATAAAGCATAGTTAGTGCCATCCAACTTAATGCCAATCTGTGCGGTAGATGAATCATAGTTGGGAGTGGGAACTTGAGTCTGATTCTTGGTCAAGACTTCCGTTATTCTATTTGTTAATTCATCCAGGATGGAGCCATGCTGCACCACCTCAGTTGAGTCCTCCATATCTTCAATTTAGTTTGAATTTTTTCTTGTAAGAGTTCAGTTGTAGTGGAAATCTTAGCATCCCGCTTTGATACCGTGGTAGAAAAAGGTTTTTTCTTATTCATTTTTCTTTGTACAGAATAAATATAGTTATATAGTAGTACATTGAGAAAGAATATGGAAGTTATTTATGGCTGTACAATCTCTAAGACTAATATCATGGTTGACCATTGAAAGAAGGGATTTTCAATTCACACAACTCCTTCAATTTCTCCAATCAGTTCTTCATTGATAGCTCACGCCAACAATCTTAACATGATAGGTTTACATTGAGATATTACAAAATCAGTTATAAATTGATTTGGTATCATGTGAGACGTTAAGTTTATTATAATAAAAAAGAGTTTTATAATCTTATGTTTCATATTAAAATACATCAATTTATAAATTTATTTTTATAAAATCTACGTGTACACCTAGCATTTCTCACTAATTTGTGTTGTTTAGATATGAGAATGAGGTCCCAAAATGGATCAGGATCTTCCCTATCAGCTGCGCGCGGGAGATTAAAAGCCATCACTTTAGGAATTGGCTGATGTGCTTAGGAGTACCCACCTTTATTTAATATGGCATTCAATACAATAACGTGGCTGCAGTTAACTTCACACCACAACTTGCCGGTGAAAATTATGATGGGAATATGGATTTCCTAATCGAATTGCATGCAAACGATTTTATTCATTAAAGAAAATTCTATTTATCACATTTTTATTTCACTTTCATCACACATTATATAAGATGTAGTATATTTATCATTCTTGAATAATCATTTATTAAATATTTTGATAAATATGTCATATCTTATATAATATAATAAAAATATGATGAGAGTATAATGCATAATATTATTCTTTTATCAAAGATTGTCACATACTATGTCTGGTGTGGGGCAGCAGTTAAGCATCACCTGCCATTGTGGTTTTTAAATATCCTTTGACCTTATTTTGTAGTTCCAAAACCCTTTAGGCTAGTTGTTGCCATGTTTTTCAACCTTCTTTTGGCTAGTTCTTCCATTTGCATATTTCTTCTCACCCTTTTGACAGAAGTTTGAGACACGAATTGGTTACATAAAATTAAAAATTTCATCTCAACTCATCATTATAATTTTTTTAAATTTCCATACAAAATATAATAAATAATTTAACTTTTTCAAATCTCAATATAAAATTAATATTAAAACATTATATTTTAACAATATTTTATTTATTACTATTTAAAACATCTTATTTCTTCTTATCTCATCTGTGTAACTAAATGAGGCCTAAACCTTTTGATTTGTCATGGTCCATCCACCCACAATCACCAACTCCGATTGGTTTGGCCTCCATGATCCACCTTTCCTATTGTTTGACCACCGCTACGACCGACGTGTGTGGCCGGTCCATGCCTTGCCCATGCCAATGGTCTCGTAATCTCTCTATTGTTTGAAGCAGATATCTTCTCTTATTTTTCCTTTTCAAGAATATGGTAGATAATAATGTTAAAAGTTTCATCAGAAAATTTTCATTTGTCAATTTCAATGCATTATCACCTACTACATGTGACTTTTACCCAAAATATAAATTAAGAAAAATGATAAATATACATAACTTTTCATAACACTTTACGTAATAATATTTTAAAATGAGAAATATTTTTGTAAAATATCTTATAAAAGTACTACCATTTTGTAAAAATATCTTTATTTTGTGTTGTATAGGTATGATTGCTCTTTGAATCCATTGTCCATTTCTTTTAAATTATTTTCAAATGCTATGATTGTTATAATAGAGTATTTGTCAAGGAATCCATCCACTTTCTAAATTTCTCTCTTAAAACTTAATTAGAGCACTCCCACGGGCTCTTGTAAAATATATTTTTCTTTAAAATATAAAAAAGAATGATCAAAAGTCTATTCCAATAGATTATATATTCTATTTCTATTTTACATTTAACTACAGTAAATCATCTACATATAGAGATTACTGTCATTCATCTAAACAATTTATTATTATTTCTCTCTCATCTGTCTTCCACAATAGTTTCTCTCTCCTTATATTTTTTCTCTAATAAACTATTAAATAATATAACATTTAAATGATATAGGAAAAAAAATAGATAAACTGATAGATGATATATTGTAAAAGTTAATATCTAAAATGAAAATAAAAAAAATTTTAATGATGCATTTTTAAAAAATAGGATACATAAATCATTAGAAGTACTCTTAAGTGTAGTTGATAAAACAAAATAAAAGTAAGGAAAAATATAGTTGCAAGAATAATTGTATACTAATCTATGCATCAATGCGATATGATTGGTCAAAAAGTAGATTTTATTGAAAATAATATTAATTTAAATTTTAAATATGAATAAATCAGTATTGATATATAGATTAGTGTACAACTGTGTTTGTATATAGCAAAACTCAGTAAGTAATATGCAATTGAAAATATTTTGGGGGAAAAAAAACTCTGAGAATCTCTAGGTGATTATGAAAACTTCTTCTGGAAAAATGTTTTGATATTTAAAAAAAAAAAATATTTGGGTTAAGTGTGAAAAACGTAGAATTAAGATTCGAATGGTCTCTTTTTTAATATCACATAAAATTATTATTTGTGTCAATAATTTAAATTAATAAAAAAATACATTTTATTATTTTATTTATATATAATAATACAAATACGAATACAGCTGCTTGAATATGTTGAAGTGGGGGGATCCTTATCACTGCATTAGAAAACTATTATCACACTTCACACTGATTTACTAGTGCATACGTGACACAAGCAGCTCTTTGATTTTTTTATTTTGAAATGGTGAATTCATTCATTATACCGAAATTACAATTATAACTTATCAATACATGAAAAATCAGATTATAAGTTAACCTACGCATCTGCTCTAGAACATCCCTACACAAATTAGCAAACGTTGTGTTAACTTCTAAAATTCTCTGAAAAGAGAGAGAGGCACTTTGTATAAACAGAATGGAAATGCCTCTCCATTCTCTTAAGGAGGCAGAGTATGAGACAATACTGCTATAGACACTAAGTCCAATAACCTATTACTGCAATATTACTAATAAAACTACACTACAAAACAATAATAAAAACAATAGAACCACGAGCATCGGCATGAGCCCCGATGGCACACCCACCGCAGACATCGGCATCAAGAGCTCAGGAACAGCACGAGTATCTAGCTCTCGTACGAACCACAACAACCTCCACTATAGAGGTTAGTCGTACGTCTATCGGCCGAACATCGTCCGCCACTCTCGACTAGCACTAGCCCCATATTGTGACCTATCAAACAACTCATCACCTCGCTCAGTTAAAACAAGGATAAAAGAACAAAACCAAAAACAACTCCGAAATAGAGGGACAAAACACAACAGAGGCAGTGGTGTGTGCAAAGCAAAACCACTTTTGAAGGAGAGGCGACGATCAGTCTATGATATCCCTGAATCTGAGGTTCTAGAAAAGCCAAATTTTGAGTCGGCAGTTGGCTCCCCAGTGGTGCATGACAGCCACGCTCTGATGCAATCCAAGACTTTGTCCTGCACGTGCGGGCTACGCTCAACTCCTGCACGTGCGGCTGGCCAATATCTTGGTGTGGTGCGTGTTGGGGTTGGGCTAGAAAAACCCAATAGATACTCTTCTCTTATCTGCCTGAGATATTAAACTAAAACAAAAATGAGAAAAGTGAAATGCAGAAAACAAACGAGAAAGGAAGGGAGAAGGAAAGAGAAGGGGATAGTTTTGAGAGATGGGAGAGTTTAGAGAGAGAGGGAAAGCGTTTGCTCGTATCTGGGGAGCAGCTCTTTGATTTGACTTCACAATCCTTGTCCCGAACTTCAGACAGTAAAAGAAACGTTTGACTGTTTCGACATCCCACGTTCGGAGCATGGTGCTCACCGAATCCAATGATGGCCATGTCATGTGGCTCTTTTTGTTAGTAGAAAACATCAGCAAAGTGAGCACTGAGGATAGGACCGACCATGTGCATTGGGGATCTAACATTTGGGGTTTGATTTATGAAAAGCTTTTCCCAGCTCATGGCCTTTCTCAAGTCTTTTCCCAGCAGCTTTATGAAAATATTTTCTTAACATAAAACCCAGAAAAGTAATCATCCCTTATATGCATATTACATGTTGGTACAACTGGAGCGCATTACAGAGCAATGAGCATTAGATCTACTTCTTTGTAGTTGCTTGTGTTGGCTCATGTGCCTTATGGATTAACTCAAATCTACAGCCCCTAATGGAGCAAGCAAATTGGTTAGCCCACATGCGTCATGCCCGACAATTTCAGGCAGGTAAAGCAGGTGGTTTTCCCCCAAACCATTTGTATAATCAAACCCAAGTCAAGAAAAGCCCCAAACAAAAAGTTTAGACCGAGAAATCTTGAACATTTGAGGACATGGATAATTCAATGCTGAACACAGGTTTAAATCATGTTAAGAGGAGGCTTCCCCCTAGAGACTAGAGAGTGACTAGCTAGCTCTAGATAAGCACAAAGGTTTTCAATTCAATGCTAAATTGGAATGCAAAACAACCTCGAAAACTCAAGGTGCTTTTAAAACATGCATTTACAATGAAAATATTTGATTTTGTACACTAGAGACGGAACTCATGAGTTTTGCACAAAAGCCCTAGCATTTAGTTTTTAGAGTTGAATGAGTTTGAGAGGAAACAATGTGCCATGATGTTGTATGATATAGAAAGAGAATTGCGAGGTCAATATTAATTAAAATTTTTATCTCCCTTATGTCATGACATAAGGCATTCTTGTCAAACCATTTCTATTTTGTGTTTGTTATTTATTTATTTTGTTCTTGGAGGTGTGATTGAATAACAAAGAGATGAACATTGCTTTGAGAATGGGCACCTGTGTGGGGCTATAAGGCATTCTTCTCCATATATAGGGTGTATAGCCTATATATGGAGAAGTTCTGCATACAAGGGTCATCACTATGGGTATTTCTGTTCTAAAGCTCAGTCTTGGGCTCGCCTGTCTTTTATTTTTACTGTTCTCCACTCTTACATCCCAAATTACCTTTCTAACAATTCAATGCAATCAAGCAATTTCATATTCTTTGCCTCCGCACTCTGTTTTCACAACTATTTTTATCTTATCTCATTTAATTATTATAATTTTATCAAATTTTTACATAAAATAAAATAAAATAAATAATTCAACTTTTTCAAATCTTAAAATAAAAATAATATTAAAAAAATATGTTCTAATAATATTTTATTCAACTTTCAACTTTTATCTCAATTTATCTCATCTCATTTCATGTGGGAAAACAAACAAGGTAGGATCCTGAGGTTTGAAATTTTGTGCGGTTTTTCTGGAATTTACAATTAATTCCTTCCATCAACTACTGTTAAAATTTCTTAACAGCACACTTACAACATGATCATACTAATACCATGTGTCAATAATTAGAAGCAAACATCTGGCTTAAAGTGTCATGCATGCTCATCATCCAGTTATTAAAAATATAGTTTAAAAAATAATTAAGAATTATTAAAAAGAAGTCCAGAATATTTTTATAAATAAGTAAAAAAATTCAGTAAAGCACAACTATTAAATTCAATAATTACAAAAAAAATCCTCACTCTAAGCTCCAAGTTTGTCTTCTTATTGAATTGTGTTCCTTTTCTTATTTTATAGACCATTTGAACACTTTTTAATTACTTTTGGATTTTAAACTGTTGTGGCTGAAAATTGCCCCATGTTGATTTATAATTGATTAATATGTGACATTAATTGCACGTGGTAAGTGGACCTTCCAAGTCATAATTATCGACCTCTAACATTAATTACTAACAAATTATTTGACATATTTGCAGTAGTCCAAAGCACCAGGATTTGGCTATCATCATCCACCCCAAATACCTGACTTGTTGAACTAAATGATAATAAAGGAGCCAAACCACAATCTGATACACATACTTCAAGCCGTCAACAAGCTGAGGATTGGCAGTAAAGGATCTAACACTAGGTCACCAGTAAAAGAAGCCTGTTTCTCACCCCCAACCCTATCATGAGCATTTTTTTAGTTAGGTACTTTTTTGAGTGAGATGTTCAACTTATTCTAGGGCTTTTGCAGCTCCAAGTGCGACTTGTGTTTATGCAATTTTCAGCCAGTCTACGGCACGTCCTAACAACTTGTAACCAGAAAGGACTCGGGGTACTAGTGGGGATGCTCTGATGCCTAGGTCCATGATAGGTTGTTCTATTTCTATAGGAAAATTCTTCTTGTCATCCTCACACTTCACACACCACACTTATTTTAATTTTTTTTTATTTTTTCTATAGTAAATATGTAGTGTGTAGATGATAAATAAAATAATTCAATTAGTTTAATAAGAATAAAATGAAATAAAAAATAAAAAAAATAAAAAATAATATTTTAATATATAAATTGTGTGGTGTGGGATGGTGTGTAGTATTCCTCATTTCTATAACTAAGAAAAAAAAACTCATCTATGACGCGTACATGGTTGGTTATTTATAGAGGCTAGGTTAGCTCAATATAGTAAGACTTCTCCATAAGTACGACTCTAATTGTCTAATTTTGGTATATTATCGTCTTTTGCTCAATTCAGCTATTAATGACGCATATTCAAAGCAGATATCTAGCTTAGATTCATCTTCACAAATCTGAATCTTATCAAGATATGGTTTGTTAGATTTCCATGTTAATTATGTCTTCTTAGAATATATCTTTGCGAACTGATCCCAATATTATATGATACAATACTTGACTTTTACATTTGAATTCACAAGATGCGTTCCTATGTCTGGAGGAGCATTATAAGTGGAATTGAGTTACTGAAAGAAGGCCTGGTTTGGAGAATTGGGAATAGTAGTCAAGTCAAAATTTGGGAAGACAAGTGGATTCCAAAACTACACACTTTCAGAATCCAATCTAATAAAGAGGAAATGCTGCACAAGTGATGGTGTCTAATCTCATTGATACGGATTTGAGGAACTGGAATGAACCACTCCTGGTTAGACTTTTTTCAGCTCAGGAGGTTGACATTATCAAATCAATTCCAATTAGCATAGGGGGAAGAGATGATCAGCTTGTTTGGCATCACACAAAAAATAGCCTTTTCTCTGTAAGAAGTGCATACTTTCTACATAGGGCTATGTTAGTAAGATCCACAGGAGAAACATCCAATGACAAACTGGAAGATGGTTTTTGGAAAGATATATGGAAGCTTCCAGTGCCTAATACAGTTAGAAGCTTCATTTGGAGAGCATGTAATGAAGCTTTGCCAACAATAGTGAACCTGGTGAAAAGAAAGTTAGTTGAAAACAGCAACTGTCCTATCTCTCTTGTTGAACTTGAACCATCTGAACATGTTCTATGGAGCTGTGGGGCAGCCAAAGATATCTGGAGCCAAGGTAGTCGACAAGTCTAGAAAATGAGCACTTTTTGTTCATCATTCAAAGAGGTATGGGAACACCTGTGTAAGCATCTGCAGGATAATAGCCTCAGGGAAGTGGCCATGATTGCTAGGCTAATCTGCAATAGAAGGAATGATTTTTGTATTTGGCAAGGGCTTCATGCACCCAAACCAACTTATCAACAAAGCCAAGAGGGAGCTTGAGTTGTTCAACTAGATTCAGAGACAACCTAAAGTTGATTTGCAGAGGACCAAGGACCAGGTAACTGTTAAGTGGCTTAGACCCCCAAAAGGTTGGTATAAGCTGAATTGGGATGCAGCTATAAGTGATGCTAAGGGCCAACTTGGAGTTGGGAGGTATCCTCAGAAACAGTGATGGGTACTATACAAGCTAAAAGACAATTGAAATTGGAGGCATTCAGTGGTGAAGCCTATGCTATGATGATGTGTATAAGTTTCTACAAAGAAGTGGGGGTGAACCAGTTTATCCTAGAGGATGATGCCTTACAGGTTGTGAAGTCACTAAATGGAACACAGGAGGACTAGAGCTACGAGGGACATATAATCGAGGAAGCCAAGGTGTTACTGAACAACTTTGCAGAGTGGCATGCAGTCCACGCCAAAAGGGAAGGCAATAAAACAGCCCATGTGTTAGCACATAATACTTTATCTCTTAGTGAGGATGTGTATGATTTTGAAGAAATACCTTTTTGTGTTCAACATGTTGTAAGTTCTGATATGTTGTAAGGACTTGTTTACAGTAACAAGAATTCTTATCATTTCAAAAAAATAAATAAATAAATAAATAAAAGAATTCACAAGATGCGCTTAACGTGATTTGGTCCTTTAATTGACTGCCATCAGTCTCGCTGGCCTTGCTTGACTCTGGCCTTTAGTTGCCTGTGAGTACTACTACTTCTTTGCCTATTAAATATAATTGGGCCCAACAACTTGGATTCGTGTTTTCCAGGTAATTCTCTTGTGAGTCTCATCCCCCACATGCAATGCATCATGAGGTGTCCTATTTATGCGATACTCATACACAAGTAGTTGTTGCTAGTAATCCACAAGTGCCACAATATTGGCATGGCAAAGCTTTGGGATACCAAGAATTAGCTCAAAAATCTCTTCCCCACTTCACTACCTAAAACTTTACCATCCAATTTCTTGATTGCTAGAAGCTATAAAGAATCGGCAAGTGAAAGACTAAGGATATACTCAGAGAATGAAATAAGATAAGAATTCTGTGAACAATAGTAAAATTATTTGTGAATAGTAATTAAATGATTTGAGTTAAAACTTTTTATTGGGTTTTAGGAAATGAGAGAGAAAAAATTGAATAAAAATATTATAAAGTTAAAAATATTGTTAGAATATAATTTTTTAATACTATTTTTATTTTGAAATTTGAAAAAGATATATTATTTTTTGTGTTTTGTTTGAAAATTTGAAAAATTGATTTGAGAAGTTGAAAAAGTATTAAGTTTCATCAATAATTAATTTGAAATGAGTTAAAATGAATTGAATTTTGTTCAATAACCAAACACAACCTAATAATTGCTAACATCCTAATTCCTATAAAATTTAAGAACAAAATACGGGTGCCAACCTAATGACCTGAACCCGTCATTATAACTACCCACAACAAGCGGATGAGTTTAGTCGATTTTAGATTGGCCCAATGTATTAAACAAAAAATTTCCTCTTTTTTGTTTTCAAAAAGTATTTGGAATGGACTTTCAGTTTATAACAAGAGGCCCAATAATTTATTTGACCTTCTTTTTACTATTTTATCCATCTAATCTTATAAACCCACAAATTATTATAAAGGAAAACCTTCAAAACGGTCGGGTGTGTATTTCTCATTTACACCTATCAGTAAAAACCCAACACATAGTAGACTTATGGTACTTACGGTGAGTGTGCATCCAATTAAACCCCCTCTCCCTTTTCCCTTCTCCCTACTCTCTTTCCTCTTCTACCCAGAAGCCTTCCTCTCTCACCAAGGCCATTCTTCTCCCTTGAAGCCATTTTCATAGGCAATAAACAAGACATGTTAAAGAAATTTAGAGGGCCATTAATGTTTAAACCATCTTCAAATCAAGAGCACGAAGAAGGCTTTTGGGCCATTAAGGGTCATTAAGTAAAGATGTGACTAAGTGATCTTGGGGGCAAGGTATTATTTGGTGTTGTGCAAAATGGAGGAAATTAATGCAAAGAAGAACAAAGAGCCTGACCCTACGATCATTGGGTTAAATTTTGCAAAGGACCAAGGGCATTTCATCACCCTCACTCTCTCTACATTCTATACGTCTACGACCCCCAAAACATACCGGACATACACAAAGATCTTCTCCACCCAATATTTTCCAGTTTATATTGACTATCCTAACTCAAAGTCTCACATTTTTCACCGTCAATGACTCACACAAATTGAATAAATACCAAAAAAAGAAAAAGAAAAAAAAAAGAGATAAAGAATGGAGTCAGAGAGACCCTATCGCACGACTAGCACAAATGACAATAGACTAGCTAGCTCTTCATTTGTTTCAAATCGTGCCTCTCCTCTTGTTCCATGAAGCTCTCTAAATCAATTCTTAGCCCAAGCTGTAGTACGATACCAAATCTCTCTTTCCTCCTCTCTCAGCCTAAAACTAAGAAGCAGTGGTAGCATGAAGGGTGGCCAAGCTTCACCAAACAGCAATACATTTTCTCTCGTCGATGGTGATTACGCTCAAAAAATAACTCAGTAGTTGTAGAACAACTTTGAGATGTCGATTCTAGGCAAATTAAAAAAATAGCAGAAAGAACACAGAAACTAAATAAAAATATTAAATGATTAATGGAGAATAAAGATTAATTTTAAATGTAAATTAAAGTGAAGCAAAGTAACTAATGGAAAAAATACTCAAATTTGACGAATAGTAAAGCGTCGAAAATCCCTTACACAAATATGGTATTTTAATTATTCTTAATTAATTGAATAACTCAATTGGGAACTTAGTTTTTGAAATTCCCAATCGAAAGGTATATATTTATAAACCAAAGTGAAACCAAATGTAACCATTTGAAAAATTATTTACCACTTTTAAAATATGTAAATTATTATCACTAATTAGAAAATCTGACAATTATAATATACTCAGTTAGTGATATTGTATCAAGTAATTAAATCAATATAGATAAATAATTGATCCAAACATAATCAAATAACTAATCAATTCAATAAAAAAAAGTATGACTAATCCTTAAACAGAATAAATTCTATGATTATTTAGAGAAGAAAACATCAATAATGAATTAAGAATGATAAAACAAAAGAGTTTTAATAATTGAAAATCAAATACATAAATTAAAATACCATATAATTTGCAAGTCCATCCTTAACTTTACTTGAGAATTTAGTTACCACATATAATGGGTAATAAAAATCTCCAAAGAAAAATAAAGCAAATGGTGATCATTGAAGTGATTTTCTCCTTCATTCAAATTTACCTCTTGTGTCTCTCCTTCCTTCCATTTCGTGCTATAAATATGCTTATATAGGATAGGAAAGAAACCCTAATATCTTTATAATTTCAGTATAAAAGAATTGTCTGAATTTTATAACTCATTTTGGCAGCTACGCACGTGTTTTAGGAGTTCGAATTTAGAAATTCTTATTAGAGAAAACTTTATATCCCTTTAAGATATCTTTCCAACGCATCAAGAATAGTATCAATCTGATAAGTGAGTGTAAAGTTATGATTAAAATGCTAAAATATGTCCAAGTTGTCTCCTAGTGAATTTCAGACTTGGACTTCTTACAGTTTCCTTTTATGATTTTTTTTCTTGATCAAAATTGCCTTCAAACTCCATAAAAGTCCTCATTTGAACTTGACTGGGTTTTGACTTTCTCTTTTATAAATTCTAAAATTAAACATTAAAATCTGCTTATGAGTATCTCAAAGTAAATAGAAACTCAATTCATGAATACATATTAATCTTTATTAAAACTATTCATATTTTAGCATTTTAATCCAATAATAGAGTATTTAAAGTGCACTTTCATACACTTATCACACCCCCCAACTTACTTATTACTATCCCCTAACAATTTTCATATTTAAACAATGAAAGAGACTAAAGACAATCACACACAAAGGCCACCAAGTCACACTTTCCAAATTCACATGTCAAAGCAATCTTAGGAATTCAATAACCCTATCACAAGCAGTCCACTTATAAAAATCCACAGAGTGTGCATATTCCAAACTATATCCATCTAACCAGAGGCCCTGACACATGCAACATCAAAGACATTACAAGCGAAATGTTTAGCTCCATAACTCATGGATATAAAAGTGTTTCATGTGAGACTTCTCTCTATGGAGTTGACAATGGTTGTACACGCACTCTCATAGGGATTTAGGCAATTATGTACAAGTAACAAGTAAATATTGATCTTATGATAGGAACACTAACAAATGAGACTTCCATCACTCTCTCTAAAAGCTTACTTAGGATCAGAACGGTCAATACAAAAAGTTGTAACGTGACTTGCGTTCGGGGTTATATGAAAAGAAAAGATGAAAATGATTCAAAAACTTCCAAGTATATACAAATGGAATCTTATTAAATATCTCAATAGACCACACTTCTTACTTGATGTACTCTTCAAATTCTTAAATCATTGAATAATAATACTTTTCTTTCTTCTTCCTTTTCTCCTTTTTTTTTTTCAATAATTTGATGAACAAAGACACGCAACTTTAGTATTCTTGCCATTTCTACCCAACCTTGACTTTTTTTTTGTTTTTTTGCCTTTGAAGTTCACTCAATCGAATAGTTTGCAACTTGTATCCTTATCATTTTTTCTTTTTCTTTTTTAATTGAAAATGATAAAACAAAAAAAAAGAAAATACAAATTCTACACCTAGTATACAACTGGAAGTAAAAAATGGTATAATCCAATGTGGAGAGGTATGGATGATGTGAGCATATGAAAAGAAAAAGTTACATGTGATTATTGTCTCAAAATTGGCTACTAGGGGTCTGATGGAAAAGATTAACTTGAAAAGCTCAAACGTTGATCATCGTTATATCCCAAATATATGAACAATATTACCACAAACCATGTAATGATATTCTTAAAAGAAGTGCCTAATTTAACAGATCAATAAACGCTTATCACAATTTACTGTATTTGTAGGCTCTCAATCCTCTCCAAACTCACATGAATATTTAAACAAAAGAGTTCTCTAACTATATATGTCAAACCACCATGTTACCACAAAACTTGAATGAGTGCAATAGGATTCTATGAATGTTTCAATAAAAAATGATTATGGTAGGTTGGTGAATTCACACGGATGGCTATGAATGAGAATGAGTACACATGTGAAAAGAGTGCACATGTGATGTAAAAAATTCACACAAAAATATGTCATAGAGTTTCAAAAAGTATTTTAAATACTGAATTTGTATCACCACTCCCAACTTAAATGAAACATTGTCCTCGATATTTAGGAATCAAAATTGAATGTGGAGTAACTAAAAATGATAGAATACACCGGATGAGTGACGAAGGTAGCTCGCTAAGCACCAAGGATTGTAACCTGAAATGATGAAATGAAACTATCATCTAAACAAAAACAAAGAAAACAACAGCAAACAAGAAGAAAAAGAAAGAAAATAAGAGAAAACAAAAGTAAAACAAAACAATCAAAACAAATAAAGAAAAACATACTTAAGCGGTGTGGTCAAGGTTGATAAATCGGATCCACAGGTGGAATGTCTTCCACTTCTGGAACTTACCTATGAATTAATGCTTTAATGCGTTGACTATTTATTTTAAAGATCTGACCATTCTTAGGATTCTCTATTTCTATCGTCCCATTTTCAAAAGCACGTTTCACTAAAAAGGGACTAGTCCACCTAAACCGAAGTTTTTCTAGGTGATTATGAAGCCTAGAATCATATAAATGTATTCGGTCATTAGACTTAAATGTATTCGGTCATTAGACTTAAATGTCTTCCTAAAAATATTTTTATCATGAAACACTTTCATTTTAACCTTATAAATTCTAGATTTAGGCAAAAGTTTCAATTTCACTTTTGGTGCTTCCATACATGAAGGAATCTATTTTCACATTTCTTAGGCGACTCCCTAAATTTCAGTTGCCATGCCTGTGTTCCATAATCCTGAGTTTTATAAAAAAAAAATAGCATAAATATCAACAATATCAGATGAACCACTAAAAGTATCAAATTCAAAATTAACAAGGGAATATTCAAGGGGATCAAAATCATGAGTTGTGTGAACTCCCTTATCTATGAGTGCATCAATCATATACGTTTGGTGGCACTCATCATCTATTGGCTATTTCTCAATATGGAAAATGTTGACCTCTATGGTCATGTTTCCAAAAGATAGTTTCATCAATCCATTCATGCAATTTATAAGTGTATTAGTCGTAGCAAGGAAATGTTTACCTAATATGAGAGGAACCTTAAAGTTAGAATCCACAACCGACTGAGTGGCCAAAATTAAGAAATCAATAGGATAATAAAACTTATCAATTTGGATCAAAACATCCTCAACTATCCTTATCGGTTTCTTAACTGAATGATCGGCCAATTAAAACACAATAAAAGTAGGCTTAATTTTACCAAAATCAAGTTGCAAATAAATAGAATAAGACACCAAATTAACACTAGTTCCTAAATCTAGCAAGAATTGTCCAAACTCATGATTCTCAATATTACATACAATCGTTGGACAACCAGGATTCTTGTACTTAGGAAGAATTCGCTGCTCAATTAAAGCACTAACTTGCTCTGTCAGAAATGCTATATTCTTAACATGGTGCTTCCTCTTAACTGTACACAAATCTTTAAAAACTTTTACATAAGTAGGAACTTGTTTAATAACATGCAAAAGAGGAAGGTTAATCTTTGCCTACCTAAGGTTTTCCAAGATTTTATTACTATAATCCAAAGTTCGCATATCAGATTTTAAAGTTTGAGGAAATGGTACCTAAATTGGACTCTTGATTACTTTGGCTTCCTTGGAGAACTCGGTATTATCATTGCTTTGTTTCTCTTCAACATTCTTTATCTTATCAGTTGTTGGGATGTGTAAGGACTTACCAATTCTTGTCATAATGTCATTGACTTCTTTCAAATTTCTTCGTGTCATATGTTGACCTTGGGGTGTAGATTGAGGTTGAGAAGGGAACTTGCTACGCTCATTCACACTCAAGTAGCTCATCATCTTGGATACATAGCTCTTTATCTCATTGTTTTCTTTAACAACCTGCGTAATAAAAAATTTAAACTTTTGATTAGTTTTATCCTGTGCCTCAATAAAATTACGTAAAGTATCTTCTAAGGAGTTCCTAGAAGAATAAGATGCATGATATGGTGCATGATATGATCTAGGAAGTTGTGCAGGCAGTTGGTTTTTAGACTTCCAGCTAAAGTTTAGGTGATTTCTCCAACCAGAATTGTATGTATTTGAGCAGGGTGAAAATGGTTTTTTATACATGCCAAGAGAATTGCAATATTCCTCATACCCTACTCTCATCTCAGCAAGTGTTAGACAATCTTGTGCAAGATGATCTACTCCCTGACAAATAAAACAAAGTTTAGAGGCATCAACTTGGTGAATAATACGAGCTGTCATAGTTTCCTCCATCTTCGATGCCTCTAACTCTCTAGTTAGGCCCTCTATCCTTGCTTTCAAGTTATCTTCTTCTTTGAGATGATACATGCCTCCACTAGAATGAGTTTGATTAGAGCGTGCTCAATTGGTACTGTCAAAAGCATTTGGTTCTGTCCAACTATGACCTTTTTCTGCAAGTTCATTCAAACACTCTATTGCCTCATCCAGATCCTTTTACAAAAACTCACTATTACACATCATTTCAACAAATTGACGCTCTCTAAGAGTGAGACCTTTATAAAAATAGCTAACTAGATGCCAGCTTTTATAACCATGATGAGGACACAAGTTAAGTAACTCTTTAAAACATTCCATGCTTGATACAAAGTCTTACTATTCTTTTGTGTAAAACTTGAGATTTGTCTTTTCAAAACATTAGTCTTATGATGAGGAAAGTATTTATTGAAAAAAAGTTGGGTCATCTCAGCCCATAACCCAATCGACCATAGTCTCAATGAATATATCCAACTCTTTGACTTATCCTTTAGTGAGAAAGGAAAGAACTTAAGTCGAATAACATCTACAATGTCAGGTTGACCATGAAATGTAAAAACAAGCTCTTCAAACTCTCTAATATGAGCATATAGATTTTCACTCTCTAAACCATGAAAAGTAGGGAGAAGTTGTATGATACCTGGTTTGAAATCCATTGGAGGAATATTTGGTGGAAATATAATGCATGATGGTGTTGCTATGTGTGTAGGGCAAAGGTACTCATGTAGAGTCCTAGGCTGATCTTCGTGCACACTCATTTTTTCAAGATTAGATGGTTTATCAAACAAATGATTAGAAAAATTAGACTTTGACTCTAATTCTAACACAGGTCTACAAGCAAATCGACCAAATGCGTCTCTATACCTATGCATGCAAGGTAGAGAAAAACACAACACTAAAAACTACAAAAAGAAAAATAAAAGAAAATAAAGATGTAGCAAGATAAAAGAGGGAACGAAGTTATCGCTTTTACAAACTGCTAAAGAGAAAAACTATTTAACAATTTTTTTAACGTCTCCATGACAACAGTGCCAAAATTTGATTACACCCAAAGAATAACGCGGTAGTTGTAGCACAGCTTTGGGATGTCGATTCCATAGGAAGACAAATTAAAAGGATAGCAAAATGAACAAAAAATTAAAGAAAAATATTAAATAATTAATGGATAATAAAGATTAATTTTAAATATAAATTAAAGTGAAGCAAAGTGACTAATTGAAAAGGTACTCAAATTTGACTAACAATAAAACGTTGGGAATCCCTTATACAAATCTGATATTTTAATTATTTTTAATTCATTGAATAACTCAATTGGAAACTCAATTCCTGAAATTTCCAATTAGAAGGTATAGATTTATAAACCAAAGTGAAACTAAATGTAACCCTTTGAAAAATCATTCATCACTTTAAAAATACGTAAATTATTATCATTATTGAGAAAATCTAACGACGATAATATACTAAGAGAACAATATTGCAGTAAAGAACTAAATCAGTATAGATAAATAATTGATCCAAACATAATCAAAGAACTAATCCATTCAATAGAAAAAATATGACTAAATCCATAAATAGAATAAATTTTATGATTATTCGGAAAAGAAAACATCAACAATGAATTGAGAATGATAAAACAAAAAAGTTTTAGTAATTGAAAATCAAATACATAAATTAAAAATACCATTTAATGTGCAAGTTTATTCCTAACTCTATTTGAGAATTTAGTTACCCATAAATATAATGGATAACAAAAATGTTTAGAGAAAAATAAAAGTAAACGGCGGCCATAGAAGTGATTTTCTCATCTATTCAAATCTAATTCTTATGCCTCTCCTCTCTTTCCATTTTGTGCTAATGATATGTTTATATAGGATAGGAAAAAAACCCTAATGTCTTCATAATTTTAGCATAAAAAAATCGCCTGAATTTTATGACTCATCTTGGCAGCTATGTAAATGTTTCAAGAGTTCAAATTTGGAAATTCTTATTAGCGATAAATTTATATCCCTTTATGATAGCTTTACACCAAATCAAAAATCGCATCAATCCGATATGTGAGTGGAATGTTATGATTAAAATATTAAACTATGTCCAGGTTGTCTTCTAGGGAATTTCTGATTTGGACTTCTTGCAGTTTTCTTTTGTGATTTTTTTCTTTTTTTTTTCTTGATCCAAATTGCTCTCAAACCCCATGAATGTCCTCATTTGAATTTGACTAGGCTTTGACTTGCTTTTTTATAAACTCTAAAATTAAACATAAAAATCTACTTAGAAGTATCTAAAAAAAAAATAGAAACTCAATTCAAGAATACACATTAATTTCTATTATTTCTATTCACATTTTAGCATTTTAATCTAATAATAGGAAATTAGAGTGCACTTTCACACACTTATCAGATGGCCATAGCTCTTTTAGTCCTGCAGGGAGCAACAATCGGAGATTTTTTGCACCGAGCAGTTCTTTGCATATTACAATACCCCATACCATCACAAGACTCAATTAGCCTCATTTCACATAGAGGACAAGGCTTTAACTTGGTACCAGTGGTATTGGATTCACATCCCATTTTCACTTGGCTTGATTTTGTACAAGATTTGCAAATATGTTTTGGATCTACATCCTTTGATGATCCAGTAGTAGACTTTACTAAATTGAGTCAAATGCCAACAGTGGAGGAATATCAAAAACCAAAATTTGAAATCTTATTAAACTGCATCCCAGACCTCCTAGAGGATTTTCGGATTAGTACATTCCTTAGCGGATTAAGGGATGACATCCTCATCATGGTCACTATGTTCCATCTCACAACTATACCTTCTGCTTTTGGGCTAACCAGATTATATGAGGATGAGGAAGGGGTGTGGCGTAGGTTCAAACACTAAAAGCCACAAAACTTACTCCAACCTACTCTAACCACACAATTTCCTTCTAGAAACAGTTTTCCTAGACTTCCAGGACCCACCCCAACTACACCCCCTCTTGCCTATTGGGGCCACAAACCTAGAACCACCCACCAGGGCCAAACCCAAACACTAGCCCCAAAACCAACCTCATTGTTTAGCTTATCACTCTTGTCCAAATGAAAGAAAGGCGTGATCATGGCCTTTGCTATTATTGTGATGATAAATGGGTCCTAAAGCATAGGTACTAAGCACTTAAACTATTTTTGTTGGAAGGATTAGAACTGGAAGGAGAAGAGAAAGTGGTTTTGGATGTTTCCAATGAACCTAAGATGGGAGAAGTCCAAGAGCCCATCGAGGAAGTAGAATTGCTAGGTATCTCCCTCCATGCTATTTCGGGCAAACTATCTTCTCAAACTATGCGATTGTGGGGTGTAATAGAAAACCAATAAGTGGTAGCCTTAATTAATGCGGGAAACACACACAACTTTGTTGATCCGAATATGACAAGATCAATGGCAAATCTTTACACTAATAGGAGTCACAACCTAATGGTAATGGTGGAAAACGGGGAGCGGGTACCATGTTTAGGCTGTTGACAAGTAGTCTCTTTTGAATTACAAGGTTAGTCTTTTTAAGCATATCTATACTCATTCCCCTCAGCAAGATGCGACATTGTCTTAATTGTGAATTGGCTCTATTTGTTGGGATCGATTCTTGGGATTTTACTAAACTCACTATAAAGTTTACTTGACACTAAAAGGTAATTCAGCTCCAAGGACTTAAGCCTTTGGACCTCACAATAGAAGATGCCGAGAGTTTTTCCTTACAATCTATAGGGACTTCCAAAGAGTTAGTTCTACAATTAATGTAGGCAACAACAACACCTTTCTCCTCAGAAGTCCCCAAAGAGTTGCAGCCCTTGATTTCTAACTTTAGCAGTCATTTTCAGGAGCCTAAAGGGTTGCCTCTGCACTGGAGCCAAGATCACAAGAGAACACTTGTGGAAGGTGCAACCCCTTTAGTGTAAACCCTATCACCATCCTTACTGTCAAAAGGAGGAGATCAAGAGGCTTGTTAAGGATATGCTGGACTGCGAGATCATTCCTCTAGGTCAAAGCCCTTACTCATCTTCGGTGCTCCTTGTGTGTAAGGTACCCACCAAGGTTACTATGAATTTTTGGTAATACCATTTTCCCTTACCAATGTACCCTCAACCTTTCAAAATTTAATGAATGAAATTTTCCTTCTCTACTTAAGAAATGTGTCTTTTTTTTTTTTTTTTTTATACGATATCCTAGTTTATAGTAAATGCATGAGTGACCATATTTCTCATCTAGAAATTGTGCTTAACCTACTACAACACCACCAGTTATATGCTAAGATGTCCAAGTTTCATTTTAGGAGCCATGAAATCACTTAGGTCATCTTATCTCTAGGGAAAGAGTGAAATCCAATCCCTAAAAAATTTCATGCATGTTGAAATGGACTCTCCCTACCTCCCTTCATGCCTTTAAAGGTATTTTAGGCCTCATGAGGCATTATCAAAAGTTCATAAAAGGTTATGGCACCATTGCTGCCCCTTTTACCAACATTTTATGAAAAGATCCATTTTATTAGGATAATAAGGCTACCCAAATTTTCAATCAATTCAAGCAAGCCCTCACCACACCCCCTATTTTGAGTCTACCTAATTTTGCTAAAATATTTGTTATTGAGTGTGACACTTCTAGCAAAGGTATATGTGTTTTTCTTATGTAGGAGAGGCACCCCTTGGCTCCTTTTAGGCAAGGACTTCTTGCCCTGCTGTTAGCAGTAAAAAAAATGGGGGGCATACTTACTAGGACAGAGATTCAGAATCTAATAGGTTCTTAAATATTTGGTGGAACAAAGAGCAGGCACTCCAATACAATAAAAATGGATTTCTAAACTTGTCGGGTATGAATTCTTAATAGAATACAAGGAAGGAAGGGAAAATAAGGCTGTAGATGCCTTATCAAGTTACAACCAACCCAAGAGTCAACTTATGCTATCTCACTCTCACAACCAAAGACCCCATGGCTCAATTGAGTAAAAATGGTTACCTCCAAGACCCACAACTCAAGATGCTCCACCAGTAGTTGCAAGAAGGATTGATCCACGATGGGAGGCACACATTGTGGTAAGGAGTGGTGCTTTACAAAGGCAGGTTGCATCTAGGGACCTCTACTCAACTCCAATAGCTTGCCCTATAGAAAATTCATGATCAACCATTAGCAGGAATGTTAGGTTACCATAAAGCATTGGCAAGATTAAGGAAGATTTTTTTATTGGCCTAGTATAAAAGCTACAATGAGGCAGTACATCCGAGAATGCGAGGTTTGTCAAAGGAACAAGGTTGAGCCCCAACACCCTGCAGGTCTTCTCCAACCCTTTCCAATGTCCTTTCAACCTTGGACAAACCGTAGTATGGACTTTATTGAAGGTCTATCCACTTCCCAAGGCAAAAATATTGTTATGGTCATGGTTTTCTGACTAAGAAAATATGCCCATTTCATGGCGCTAAGTCATTCCTATACTGCCAGCATAGTAGCCGAACATTTCTTGTGCAACATTTTCAAACTACATAGTAACCTAAGATCTATTGTAAGTGATAGGGATTCGGTTTTCATCTCTCATTTTTGGTTTGAGTTCTTTCGATTACAACAAACTCAATTAAACTTAAATACAACATACCATCCTCAATTGGATGGGCAAACAGAGATTGTTAATCAAGTTCTAGAAGGTTACCTCTGCTGTTTCATAGGAGAAAAGCCACGAGACTGGAGTAAATGGCTTGCACTTGCCAAATATTGGTAAAATACGTGTTAGCATTCGACCACCAAAACCACCCATTTCGAAGCTATCTATGGATTTCTCCTCCCTGAATCCTTCAATATACACTAGGAACCACTTCAGTGCAAGTTGTGGAGGACAATCTAAAGGAATGAGTTGAAATCTTAAGAAATTTTGAAAGACCACTTGCATGAATCATATGAACGAATGAAAATTTTTGAAGATCTAAAGAGATCAGAAAAGAGCTTTAAGGTGGGAGGGTGTAGTTCCAATTGAAGCCTTATTGACGGTTGTTCATCGCTACTAGTCAGAACCAGAAGCCAGTGCCTTAATTCTATGGACCCTTCCATATTTGGAGAAGCTTGGGTCTGTTGCCTACTGTCCACAGCTGTCGACTAAGGCAAAATTATGCTCCATCTTCCACGTCCCCTGCCTCAAGAAGAGTCTTGGCTCCTCTTCGATCCCATAACCCACACTACCTCCAACTAGCGTCAATGACTCACTCATACTTAAACCAGAGAAAATTTTGGCAAGAAGACTCAAGCGACAAGGGAGGACGGCTACCAATGAGTTGCTAGTCAAATGTAACAGGGAGAGAAAGAAGCTTCATGGGAAGAAATTAGGGATTTCAAAAGTAGATTCGGGACCCTTACGAACAAGGTACTTGAAGAGAGGGGGATTGTCAAGTGCTTAAGCCACATGGTTAAATACCTATTGTTGGACTGATTTGCACGTGTCCTATTATTTGCTTATGTTCAGTGTGTCATGGGCCATGTTGGCTGAATGGAGTCATTGGATAATGGGCTTTGTTGCCTAAGTCCTTAGAAGAAATAGCAGTTGCCTATTTGTAGGGCCATGTTTTACAAGAGCTAGTTAAGCGTTCTATTATTTATTTGTAGCCAATTTATCATTAATGGAAATTTGGAGATTCAAAATTCAAATTGTTTTTGGAGGTTTGGTCCCTCGAAGTACCAATTCCTTACTGTTCCATTTAGTTGGGCCCTGACACTTATCCAACGGATTATGCATGATTTGGTCCCATTATCTCCTTTTGCTTGGGTTTTTCTACTTTATCCACTGGATCTTGTTCCCATTTCCTTTGTAACTATGTCTCGTCTAGTTTCAAAGAAAGGGTGTTGGTTTCTCGAGTGGGTTCTTGGTTATTCCGTCTCTCATTTTCTCCTTTGTCTTGGTTTGCCTCCGGTTCTTCAAGATGCAGTTTTGGATTTGGAGACTTTCTTCTACCCATGTTTATCTGTTTGCCTGTTCATTAGACTTTGAGTTTCTTTGAGCAGATTCCCTGGTCTTGAAAAAAAGTTCCAATTGTTGTTTGCAATTTTTTTATCATCACCAAGCAATTGCTTTCAAGAATTATCTGAGAGATCAGTATGCATGCAAAATTGAAGTCCTCTAAACAAAGCTAAGAGTTCAATTGTTTTAGGATCAGTAACTTCACTTTCAACTTTACTGACTGCCATAACAACATCACGTTTCTCATCCCTGAGTATAACCCCCATCCTTGCTTTATGTTGATTAAAGAACATGACTCCATCAACATTAAGTTTGAGGAAACCATGAGGAGGAGGCTTCGAACTACAATGTGTCTTCGGGTTTGAGCTAGATATAGTCACCAACTCCTTGTGAACTTTCTGCAAAGACAATGCATGAGCAATCACATGTCTTGGTTCATAATATGTTTTTTCATAAATCATTTTGTTTCTCTTAAACCATAGGCCCCATGCAATTAAGAAAAAAATAATCAAGTCATCCATTGTCCCCTTCTCTTTCAGCATCAAAACTAAATCTAGGAAGCTTCAATGTTCATCAGCACCCTTATCTCAACTTTTGGACATAAAGAGTATCTTTGTTTAAGCTCCTCAATCTACACATGGGTGGGAAATCAAATGACTGCCAATGCTGCTACTTCTTCCTCTTCTTAATTCCTTGACAATGCATTAACAACTTTATTTTCCTTTCATTTCTTATACTCAATGGAACAATCATATACCATCAATTTTGTAATCCATTTTTGCTGGGCCTTAGTACACACCTTCTGTTCCAGTTGAAACTTTAATGCTTGCTGATTAGTTTTCACCTTGAATGCTTGCTTAAGAATATATGGTCTCCACTTATGTATTGCACTCACCAACTCCAACAGTTCCTTCCATATGTTGATAATAATAAAGGTTTACCTTTTAATGCTTTACTATAGAATTCAATGGGTTGCCTATCTTGCAACAACATTGCTCCAAGATCCAATCCACTTGCATCACATTCTATTGTAAAGTGTCTTGAAAGATTTGGAAGCTTGAGGATAGGAGGCTATGTCACAACTCTATTTAGTGTTTCAAAAGCTACAATAACTTTAACATTCTACTTATATGAATTCTTTTTCAACAAGGCTATTAATGGTACTGCTATGGATCCATACCCTCGAATGGACTTACTGAAATATCTAGTAAGTCCTAAAAAGCCCTCAGTGATTTCAAAGAACAAGGCAGTGACCATTCCAGCATTGATGAGATCTATGTTGGATCTGTCTTGACCCCCTATTTAGAGATTAAATGACCCAGATAATCAACTTCTTTAATTGCAAACTTACATTTTGATCTCTTTGCAAAGGGATTGTGGTTCTTCAAGATACTCAACACCTCTTTCAAATGCAACAGATGCTCTTCAAAATTTCTGCACTACATCAAGATGTCATCGAAAAAACTATAAAGAGCCTTCTTAATAAGGGCTTTAACACTTCATTCATCAGCCATTGGAAGGTTCTTGGAGCATCAATGTGATCAAAAGGTATACTAAAAACTTGTAATAGCACTCATATGTCCTGAAGGCTGTCTTATGCACATATTTTGTCCTCACCCTTATCTGGTAATAGCCTGCTTTGAGGTTGAGTTTTGAGAAAATTTTAGCCCCCTAAATTTCATACAAGAGCTCATCTATGATTGGAATTGGAAACTTATCTTCAATAGTTTTCTAATTTAAAGCTTTATAGTCTATGCACATTTTCCAACTGCCATCAACTTTCCTAACTAAAAGGACAAGTGATGAAAAGGGAATGTTGTTTGGTCTAATCACTACAGACACTAACATGTGCTTAACTATTTTTTCATTGTCACTTTTTTATAGTAAGGATACTTGCAGGGCCTAACTAAAATAGGCTGAGTTCCTTACTTGAGAATGATTTTATGATCCAATTCTCTTGAAGGTGGTAATCCATTGGGCTCTTCAAACACCTTCTAAAACTCCAACGACAACTCACAAACTTCCTGCTGACAATTCAATACCTCATCACTACCTTCACCATTCACCAACTGCAGAAATCAACCTCTTTTTCTATAGAAGAAGGTTTAAAGAAACAACTTCCTTCTTCTATTGAAGTTTCTTCCACACATAAACCATGGAACATCGTTTTTCTACCACAAATCTAAAATTGCATTGTCATACTGAGGAACTCCCACATGATAGGCCCAAGCATTTTCAACCCCTGCACACCTAATACTATATCACTCCCTCCTAGTGTTAACACATGGAAAGAAACTGAAAATTTTTTCCTTTGAAGCTTTAGTACAATATTCTCACATTTGCCTTGGCTCAGTAATTTTCTCCCATTTGCAACTATAACTTGCAAGGTAATACCATCCTCAATCTTTAATTTTGCTAATTGTGCCACACCTGAATTTAGGAAGTTATGAGTATTTCTTGAATGCACAAGAATTACTATAGGCTGCTATCCAATTACACATTTCACCCTCATAGTATTAGCACTAGGTGAACCTGAAATTGCATGCATAGAAAGTTGCAATATCTCATCTAGTATCTCAGACTCTTTCTCTCTAAAAATTGTCCCTTCTAATTCATCTTTCTATCATGACTCCTCTACTTCACCTTCTTCCACTTGCAAAAAATGTATTTTCAAATTCTTGAAAACATGGCTTGGATTCCAATTCTCATTGCAGTGGTAAGACAAACTCTTCCTTATCTTTTCCTCCATTTGCAAATTATATATTTTTGCTAGACCCACTATTCTTTTGAAATTTTCTACCAGGATCTTCACTACCTCCAAAATGTTGTACTTCCCACTACTCACATCTACCTTCATAGTTCTTCTTGTACTCCACATATACTTCCCACACTCAAATTAATGGATTCAACATCCTATGGGCAATTGGATCTCATCCTTGAGACCACTCAAGAATCAAATTAACTTATGCTTCTCTGAGAGTCCCTTTAATTGATTGGAAAAACTTTCAAACTGTTTTATAAGTAGCCATCGTGTTAGCCTATTTCAAACGGATCAAAGCCTCTATGGGATCATTGTATGCAATTGGGCTAAACCTGACTTGCAAAGTCTTAACAAACAAGTCCCACCCTATAAGTTGACCTATATCAACAGCATCATGATACCATATAAGGGCTTCCCCCTCCATGTAATAAGCGGCCATTAAAAGTCTGTGATTAGCTAGTCTTTGATGAATCAAAGTATTGGATTGTTTTAAAACCCTGCAGGGTTGTTACCATCAAAATGGGGGAAATCCAACCTCACTCCTCTAGGCATAAACCCCTATCCTCTTGAAGAACCATGCGAGATTTTTGCATATCCTTCCCATGAGGAGGGACATGATGGTGCTCAACTAAACTTCTCACCATATCATGTATTTGATCTAAACTTTCCGTAAGCGCATGAATTGTTTGTTAATGGCCATTTAACTATCTCTGAATTGCTTCCTACTACCTTATTATGCCTTTAATGCCTGTGTTCCTTTTGCCATCTTGAGAGGATCGCCTCTCTGATACCACTGTTAGGGACCTTCTACCTTCAAGAATAGAAAAGAGAATACAAGCAAGAACGAAGAACAAGAAATCCAAGAATGAAAATCTTGGAGGAAAACTCTAGCTTTTATTTGAGGCAAATCCTACCTCCACTATAATTCATCTACAAGAATTTTTATACCATTTCTTTCTACCTTCCACTACTTATGCTCTACTTATATGAAAAGCACATCATTACCACTAGTGTTCAAATTATACAAAATGCTCCGTTCTATTTATTCACAACACACGCCAAAACTCCCTGTCTCACTAATACAAACACCCATTCTCCCTCTGCACATAAAACAACTAGTTTCAATAACCTACATGCACTATTTTGAATCAACTACCAACCCCCCTTCCCACATACATAACAAGAGGTGAGTGATAGAGACACCAGGACAGAGTGAGCTAGAGAAAATTTGGGGCACTTTTCTTGAAAAATCGTAACAGAGGAGGAAAGATGGATATGTGAGCCTTGCATGTCAAGAACTCAACTTGAACCTCTATCATGCTTGGAAACTCGTCTCTGGAGATATCTATATCCTTGAACCTGGGAAAAAATTCAATTCTTTATGCAAAGTTAGGGATTATGGGTTCTTTGAGATCATGGTTTTGAGAAAGTTCAGGGTTGTGGGTTTCTTTGAGTTCTAGTGTCATCCTCATGGATTTTGATTTATGGGATTCTTGGATTTGGTTTCAGTTATAGGTTTGTGTCATTTTGATTTTTGTGTCTAATTTTTGGTTTGACAATTCTATTGCGAAAGTAGAAAGAAGATTTCTCAGGGCAACATAGGATGAGAAAGGAGCCATTCTTGGTTGAGGCTTGGGACTGTGTCTTTGTGTTTTGGGTCAAGGAATGGTCATCTCAATGAACAGTGTTGAGATAATGAGAGACCAATTGGGTTGAGATGAGATTCATTCCGATAACCGTTTGGATACACAAATGTTCTGTTCATAAAAAACCACTTAGATAGTTTGATTTTTATTTTAGTATACAAACCAGGCATTAAAGGTGACAAGAGTAGACAATGGATAAAAAAAAAAAAAAAAAAAGGCAATTAGCAATAGGAGATTATAAATGGAAGAGACTGGAAGGCTAGATGACAAGTTGAATCTTCTTCTTACTCTTCTCTCCCTAATGTTTAGAGAAATAGAAAGATTAGAGAGGGCATATGGGCTTGTACAAAAGAACACTTATAATAAATGAAAATGCCATTTACAGTAGCGTTGGGGAGCGGCGGCGCAGTTGTGGGGATGTGGCATAAATAGTAGCTGTCCATTTCATTCAATGCATTTTAATGAAATGGTAATGAAATACAATAGTTAATAATAAGAAAGCACATCAAAATAATGTTCACAACTTAAAAATCATAAAATAAATCTAGCAAGAAATCCAATAATTTAGAACAAAAGAATTAATATTTTAGATCAATTAAAATAATCTTTCAATAAAAATACACTAAAATACGAGCTATAACAGATAACACTAGACTTGTAACGAACCCTTGAAAATACCCATAAAGTCAAGTCAATAGGATCTCCCCATGTTAAAGGGAGAAGGAACTATGCATTAGCTAAAGGTGGCCTTATGTCCCATCGAGTCTATGTTTGTTACAACATCCTAAAAATTGGGAGCTTTTTGTCTCGAACAGTGTGTGATATCTCTCTGCGTGAACCGAAAGTCCTCTTCATGGTCTTCATTTTGAACAATAGTCTCAGCATTGTTTGGTAAGGAACTGTCTATGTCCATAAGCTCATCCTCAATAAGGGAGAACTAGTAGATGTCCCAACATTAGATGCTTGCTTGGCCTAATCCATGGAAGACAAGCTCTCGAATACCTGAGAGAGTAGCTCAGTAAAGACATTTGCCAATACCTCGAACTGAACACCCCATACAAATATGGTCTGCATCTTCAGTTTGCAGATTGTGGCATGTCCAGGATATGTAAAAATCTCAAACTATTTATGATACAATTTGGACAATTTTGAATATATAATATCTTTTATGTATTTCTTAATTCTTATTAAATTTATGTTCAAATTTAAACTTACAAGTTTCAAATTTAACCTTTACATTCAATTTGACATTCAAACAGAAATCAATTAGAATGTATTGTGGCAAATGCTTGAATGTATCAACATTCAAACAAACAAGACCACACTCGAAGATGTGGTGTACAACATGTAGACGTAGGTAATACATCCGAACATTACTAACATTCGAATGAATTATGAATTGACATTCAAACTAAGCACACTATAGCATTCTAATGTTACATAACCTACGTTCAAATTAGTGGCAAACCTATGTTTATCTAAGAATTTTTTTTTTTGAAAAATCAAAATATACTCTTGTTTTTAATCATAATTTTATAAATATAGAAAATGCCCCCCCCCCCCTTCCCCCTAAAAAAAATTTATCATCCCTGTATGCTTTGCAAAATTTTATAAAATTTCAATATACTTAAAAATGTCTCTCTGGTTTTTTTTTCTGTAGTCCCAAAATTTTGTATAATTTCTATATATTATTTATTTTCAAGTGTGTAGTCTCACCAAAATTAAATCAAAACTAGGTTTAGGAGAAATAATAAAATTAATAGTATGGATCCCAAAATTTTTTGTTTACAATATTAGACTTCTTAATATGGAATTCAAAGTGCAAATATAAGAAAAATCATTTAAGGTTGGTGACCTATATGGAAAATAGTTTAGAGGCATTATCCTCTAGATTTCATTGAGCAAGAAAAACCTTATTTAAAGCCTCTATTATAGTATTATATGCTTAATGTGACTATATTATAAGAAAAATATCTATAGCTTATTATTTTATATGCTTAATGTGACAATATTATATGCTTAATGTGACAATATTATTTTATTACAAAAATAATAATGGATGAATATTACTTCATGAAACATTATCGTAAAAAATCTGAAACATATATTAACACATTGTATTTTTAGAATTTTATTTCTATGTGTATATTGCAAATGATCAAAATCTAATTTTATATATAGTTATGTTTTTATAATTTTTGAATATCAATATATCACACACTAGAAAATTTGACCGCCCCTCAGAAAAAATGCCAGTTCGACCATTGGTTCAAACGGTTTTATTACATTTTGCTCACACTATAATTGAATGCTACAACATGATGTTTAAATATGCATCTACCACGACATTTGACAATAATGTTTGAATGTTCTTTGGGTGACGCAAATAAACCGTCATAAATTCGATGTTAGGCTTGAACAATAAACTGAATAGGGGAAATACAACTGTCACAAAAATATATTTTGTGACAGTTAAACAGTAAACCGACACATATATTTTTGTGACAGTTAAACAGTAAACCGACACATCAATTTCCTGATGGGGTTCGTTTGTCGATTGGGTGATCGTTTATTTCCATTATGTCAAGTACTTAAAGTCGATTTTTTTTGTATGATGGTTTCGTTAGTTACAAAATGTACAATCTGTTGTAGTGTGTTGAATTGTACCATGAATAATAAACAAATGTACACATCCCATGTAAACCTTGCTTTTCCCCCCCATAAGGTTGCAAATGAATAAAGCAATTCGTAAACAGTTTGAGCTTGGCTCGTATATACTCAATTCAAATTGGGTTCATTTAATAAATGAGATGTTTTAACTACGAACATTGATTCAAATATTAAACGAGTAAAACTCGTATAAACTCAGTTCGACTAATGTGATTTAAATTCAAATATTCGAAGTTTATTCCACTTTTGGATTTTGTTTAGATAATAAGTTCATGTTTGAGAAACCAAATCTATATCATTCTGTGCTTTAGAGGGCGAGCTCTGCAAGATCCAGAAAGCTACCTCTCTATTCAAAGCTTCCTCTTTTTTTGTTTTTAATAAAAAGAGGATGGAACCTCCAAACTTTATTGAAAAAAAAATAAGAAACTCACACTTAAAGGCGGAGGAATACCGTGTAACAAACAAATCAAACCAATTCCCCAACCAAAGCACCAAAACAACAAAACAATAAAATAGAAGAAGGACAAACTCATAGTCTTTGAAAGATTACCGATGAATATAAGGTAAACCCAACCTCTTTGACCACAAAAAACTCTTCAACTATTTAGGAAGTAAGTCATACTCTTCATACATACTACCACCTCCTTCCTCACAACTCTGGGACGAAAAATCCACAACCATATTACCTTCCCTAAATTGATGAGAAATAGAGAAAGAAAGACCAGAAAAGCTCTGTTCAAAGCTTGTTATCCAAGGTAATTAGTCCAAAAGAATGATGAAGTAGATAGGATCGAAGAAAGGAACAATGAAATTGAGTTTTAGGGGTTGAGGAAGGGGGTAAGGAAGGAATGACAGGGACAGAAAAAATGAAAAAAAAAAGAAAAAAGAAGGAAAAAAACTTAACTTACGTGGCACGATGCCATTTCTTTAAGTAGAAGCTACTTTAATATATTTTATTTGACAATGCTTTTAGAATTCTAGATAGTAAAATACCCTCAAGTACTATATATAGATATATAGAGCTTGGATTTTTATCTAAAATTATTTTCGTATATATCAAATAAGCCACCTAATCATTTATTTTAATCGCAATTAATTTATCCATTGAAATATGGACAATGATCATGTATTTTTTCCACCATCTGCTGTCCAAGATATGTCAAATTTTTGTTGAAAATTGGAAAGCATTAATTTGTTAGTGGCGCGCTTCCTCTGACCGGCAATTGTAAGAGCTATGTGACGCCCCCAAATTCCGTTTGGGATCGGACAAACATTTGAAGCGTCGAGACATACAACACAAGGTTACCTGCCCCCGTTCATGACATATAAGATGCAATATTCCTAACATGCATCTAACAATATGCAATATTCGCAGCGGATAATTTTTTTTTCTTTAGCAATACTATGCACCAAATTGAAAATATCTCAAACGCTTAAAACATACTTCATACATAAAAATCCATTGAACAACTAGGATCACAACACTAGTCCAAAATGGTTATGATCCAAAAAGTACTAGAGATGCAACTCAATCGTACAAGTAGTAATTTACGTTAATTACTATATTAACATTTATGTCGCACTGTCGCTTAGTCAACTGTGTCTAGTTGATCAACTCATGATTCTCCTTCAGGTCTTGTAACAAGATCTACCATTCGGGGGGAATGGTAGTTGGGATCACCAAAGTGAGATTTGATTGCAAATCTCAGTAAGTTAACAAAAAACTTCCACACAAGCTAATAATGCATGGATGACAGTAAAAGCATAAATGCATAATCAAATTCATAAGTAATTAAAGCATAACTTGGCGTACAACATAGCATAATTGACATAACTTAAATTGAAACATGAACTGAACTTGACTTGACATGAACTTAATCTGAAACTTGACTTAGCATGAACTTGCTTTGAAACTTGAATTAACATGAAAAATACATACTCCACAATTGTTGTGGCCCCATGTATTCTACGTGTAAATACATACTCCACAGTTGTTGCGGTCTCATGTATTCTACACAAACTTGACTTAACATGAAAAATACATACTCCACAGTTGTTGTGGCCCCATGTATTCCACACAAACTTGACTGAACATGAAAAATACATACTCCACAGTTGTTGTGGCCCCATGTATTCTACGTGTAAATACATACTCCACAGTTGTTGTGGCCTCATGTATTCTACGTGTCACAATTGCTGTGTCTCACGTAGTGTATGCGCCAGAATTGTTGTGACCCCATACATAAGTAATCAAGATGAAACGTGATTGGAATACGAAATGACTGAAACCCTGACGTAACATAACGTGACTTGAACATAACTTGAAATACATGACCAACTTGAGATAGAAACATTTCGTAACATGGCATAACATATAATAGACAACATATTTAACATGACATATTTGCAACAGTGAATATTACATGACTTGACATACATGTAATAGATGTCATACTTAGCATGACGTACTTGTAAGGTACAGTAATACATGACAGAATATATTATGTAACAGATAAAAAATTGATGACAGAACAAATTCTGTATAATAGACAATTACGTGATAACTTGGCATGGCATGACATATATGATAACACACATACATACACTGTAGTTCTTTTACTTAGCACACGTACACAGTAGATTGCTAGTAAGTTAAAAGCTAACTTACCTCGATCTCCGCGTTTCTTATAAAACTTCAAGTGCGATCATGAGGAACTGTAATTAGTGATTCTAAAAGTTAAAACTAAATCACTAATAATTTGAAATATGGAAAATACTAACTTAAAGAGGAAAATTTTCATTTTACTCTCTACATGTGGGAAAATGACCGTTTTACCCATAACTTAAGGATTTTGCATACTAACTCCAAAAGTTTCCAAAATTTACATTCCTCATGTAAATTTTGTCCTAAACTTAAATATCAACTTAGAAAAATTTAAAACAAAACACAATTATGAAGAACACACTATGGCCGAAACATCCATAGGCCATTTCCCTTGATTTTTGTTGCAATTCCTTCCAACTTCAAAACTCATGCTTAAACCAAAATTTTGCAACAAACATCTTCCAATCCTAAGTTCAAAACCATACTTAAAACATCCATTTAGAAAAAGCTAATAATTAACACCAAACTTTTTTTGTAAAAAGATCCAAGCACTTGAATCCCAAGTTTTGACCTTAAATCAAAACATCTCCAAGAATTTCAAAAATTAAATCTTACTTTTAACATATTCATAATATCATCCTAGCATCAACCATGCTTTAAATCATCAAACTAAAGTCACAAAAATCACAAAATAATATTTGGAGTTTTTGGTTTTACACTTAGTCCAAAAACAGAAACTTTTTCCTCAATTAGTTTTGATAAATCTCTTGATCTATGACTTATAAATATATGATCTTCAAACCAAACGATCACATGGTTTAAAAAGATGTCCTAAAACATATATAAGCTTCTAATTCAAGATCACATGGTTAGAAATTAACCAAAACATAAATTTAGCCAAGAATATCCACACTTTGGGTTATCTGAATATCTCTTTGCATAAAATTTCATATCTTTCAAAATAACATCAAATATCTTCAAAATAATAATATAACATGTATATAAGATGCTTAGGATCCTCCAATAAAATTATTAAAGTCATTAGAATAGATTTAGACCACCAAAGAGTTAAACTTTCTCAAAACAGAAACTGTTTTTCTTCTTCCAGTTTCTAAGTTTCTAAATCTAAGAAAATCTTTCATCAAAACCTTTAATCATGCAAAAATCCTCAACCAATAGTCACATATACATGTTAACAATACTCCATAAAAATTTTGGACCAATATCTATCCATTAGCTTGGTCAAAAACTCCAAACTATAACATATTCTCCAGTTTATTTTCCAGAATGACCTTTCTATAGTTTATATAATATTTGACTGAACAAATGATCTTCAAATAGGGAAAATAATATATCCATGTAAACTAGACTAAAAAAGGAACAACTTATATGAAGGAGACTTTATGATAAAATACTTACAAAAGCTTCGAAATGGGCGTATAAAAGAACTCCTAAAAGCTGTCCGAGAGAAAGTATTTAATATTCTTTTAAAGGAACGTGTAAATGAAGATAAGTTTGTTGGTGATGGCTGGAGCTACTTATGGATGAGATAAGGAAGATGATAAGGCTGGAGTTGAGAGTTGAGCGTAGTTTTCTCCTACCCAAAATATCTATAAAAGATTATCTCATAATATTCTATCCAATACTATATACAAAAAATCAACTTAAGATATTTTTATCTAATAATATCTATAAAAATCAACTCAAAATATTTTTACCCAATAATATTCACGAAAATTACCTCAAGATATTTCTTTTTATCCAATAATATTTACAATTTTGAACAGACGTTTTATCCGAAAATATGAAAAAAATGTTATTGCACCATAAGACTTTAAATAAACCTCCGAGTCTAATGGCACAAACCATAATACATTTTGACACTTCTAACTATCTCCAATAATCAAAAATACACTTCTGATACCATAGTAAATAATAACACTAACTATGTAGTTAGACAAAAACCTATACGATTAATGGATTCGTGAAAACTTATGGGGTTTTTACGAGGTTCCTAAAGTTAATAGAAATTTCACAATTAAATTTCTAGCGGGCTGTTACAAGCTAGCTGGTTATAAGTGATGTAATTGAGTATCATTAATTCATAACAACCAAACCAATAGATCAAATATATAATTGACGTAAATGAAAACTATATTAATGGAACATAAACATGTCACAAGATATATATATATATATATATTAATATATATATATATATATGCATATATGGCTCAATTTGTGTGGAAACCCTTTTATTTTACAATGCACATAAAATATCGATATATATCACCTTTATGATATGTGCCTATTAAATGGAATAATAGGTAAAACGAGATAGAGAGAGGATATTTATTGTTGAGTACAATATCTTCTATAATTAAGCATCAACTTTAAAATCAGTACCTCTCACTAGGATGAAAGAGGCGGGATACTTTGTTCATTCTTAAAGAAATTAGTGGGATCGACCATGGTCTTCACATGAACCAACCTGTTAAAGTTGCTCTTGAAATATTTAGTACCCCATGTACTTGCCCGTTTATAGCTTGTGTTGCCTTTCTTACTATTTGTTCCTATGTCAAGGTCCCTATAATTGACGTATGCAGCCCTTGGGGATTTTGAAACATAGGCAACCATGTAACTGTAAAACCTTCTGATCCAACTTATATGCCTCTTGGATTCCACAATTCCTTCCTCTTCCCAATTCACTAAGTAAAGGATTTTGTAGATGTTACCAACTCTATGTGGGAAAGGAATTGCAGATTCCGAGATTTCACTCATTCTTCCCCCATACGGAATCAAAGCCAATATAGCTTCCTTGGCCTCTTTTTGGTAAAATCTCTCCCAAATCCCTTCCAAGCCAACTTCTGGAATAGGTTTCATCACGTAGTCAGACTTTGCTTTGAAAAAATTTGGTCTTATTCGAGGAGTCCTGCTTAGCAGTACATCCAAGGATTCCCCACTTGGAAACCCGGCGAAGTAGAGTGTAGATTCAATCCAGCTCATTTCAGAGCAATCTTCTCTTACCAAACCCAATTCAGGGAAACTCTCTTGCATCAATGAAAGGAGATTATCTATCCCTCCGAGATACAAGGAATTAAATGAAACTTGTATTGTTCTCCTCCCTTCTTGGCTAGAATTGGCAGCCCTTAAGCTGATTAAAATGATTAGGTCCTCATCAAGCTTGTCTGCAACATATTGCCACCGATGAACAAGCTTGGTTGCATTTTGTTCCAAGTTCCTATTAACTGTGAATACAGTCACAGTTGATGGAACATGAACCAGCTTGATTTTCCACGCAACAATGACTCCGAAGCTGGCCCCTCCACCTCCTCGAATGGCCCAAAATAGATCTTCTCCCATGGATTCTCTGTCGAGGATTCTGCCTTTAACATCAATCATTTGGGCGTCAACAATATTATCTGCAGCAATGCCATATTTGCGCAACAAGGTGCCGTACCCTCCCCCACTGAAGTGTCCACCAACACCCACAGTCGGGCAAACTCCTGCAGGAAAGCCAAAGTTTCTACTTTTCTCGGCAATCTTATAGTATACTTCACCGAGAATGGCGCCAGCTTCAACCCATGCAGTGCCATTTTCTACATCAACATTGATTGAATGAAGATTTATCAGATCGATTATGACAAATGGAACATAAGAAACATAAGAAAGGCCCTCAGAATCATGACCACCACTTCTAACTCTTATTTGCATGTCATGTTTTTGGGAACATTTAATGGCTGCTTGAATTTGGGAGATATGTGATGGCGTAACAATGACTAGAGGTTTCGGGGTGGTAGGTGTTGAGAATCTAGGATTTTGTATGGAGAATTCCAATACAGATGAATATGAGGAATTGGCAGGGGTGTAAATGACTTGAGAAATTGAGGAGGTGGAGTTTCCAGCATGAAGGGTCAGGCATTGAAGAAAGTCTTCATGAGTGTGAGCCGAAGTTGCCCATAAAAATGAGAAAAGAAGAGTAATAACAAATGGAATAAGCATTGAAGAGCTAACGGGTTTCATTTTTGTTTGTGTTTCTGCGCTAAAAACAGGATGCGAGCTTCCTTATTTATAGTGTTATGTGGAGATATATACGTACTTTGTTGAATACTAGAAAATTAATGTGAAAACTATACGTACAATGGTGCTTATAACAGCTGTTGCATATAACGTAAATATTTTGTAACTTTGCAGGAAACCATTCCATCGTGCATCCAGCTTATTGGCCAGGGAGAGATCATGGATTCCCACAAGAAACTTCGTACATAGAAAATTCAAATTTCATGGCGATTTGACAACATAGAACTTTGACAAACTTAATTGTCAAGACTATGTACTTTTCTTCAGCAAATTAATAAATCATTTTTATGTTGAATTATAGTTATTATTTACGATGATCATTCAAAGAGAACAATCTCTACCTTTGCTAATTAGGACCTTGATGTTTGAAGTGTAATTATTTCGTGTGTATAGATACTGCATAATGCTATATACTACATTACTATTTTATTTATATCTCATTATATATAATATAATATATTTATCATAATTTAATAATAAAAAAATATATAATAAATAATTATTTAATAGTAATAAATGTGCTACGTTTTATTTAATAAAATATAAATAAAATGATAATATGATTTATAAAATTTTTTTTATAAAAATAATTATGTTAATATTGTTATTGAAATAATATCAATTTTATCGCTTCTAAAATGCTTAAAAAAAATAAATAGGAAAAAGCTGTCATCTCAAAGCATTTTTACAAATTTTATATGTTTATACATATCCATTTAAAGTTTGCACGAGGATTTGAATTCTGCACAAGGATTTGAAGTTTGCATGATGCACTGATCATTAATCTCCGTGAGGACTTTTCAAAGTCTGACTTTTTCTTTAATTGTAAGCTGCTTTAACTAAATTTAAATGCTATTTTGTCTGTCAACGGTCAGAAGTTCTGAAATTTAAATTTCATATAAATGGAAAATTTCCTGCCCATTATCCGACACGTATGCATACCTAATGCTTGCTTGTTCCGCAATTCTTTCAAAGTACAAGAGGAAATTCAGAAAAAAATAAATAAGTCAATAAGTTTCGGGTTTTTCAATATTTCAAATATTATATACCAATATATATATATAATATATATTGGCGTAATTCCAGTGCAAAATCTTCTTGAATAGGCAGTCATTCGTAGATAAACATCCCTATCATATAAGAAAATAAGCAGTTTGTAGGGTCCACTGTATATTATATATGGATTTATGGATTTATCGTATTTAATGTATGCATTAAATTTACTTTTTAAATTAAATTATTTCATGTCAGTGTTATTAAGCGTAGAAGTATTCAAATAAAGTTATTTGTAATCCACATCTTGTAGCTAGCCTAACAAAGTTTGACTTATGAGAAATTCTGCCAACGCGCACCTTTCATTACAAGAGATTGGGTTTTTTAAGATAAAAAAATTGTCCAACAAAACTCAAATTTCATCCTTAAAGGTTTTTGGAGGTGAACAAATTTCATCTCTCTTTTGTTTCCGAAAGACCGTTTCAAAATAATTTTCATCTCTAAAAATCAATTTTAGGGACAAAATTAGACGGAACTAATCGAAACCGTTCAAACGGATTTTTTTTTTAGACAAAAAAATATCGTCTAAAAAATCCGTTCGAATGGGAACATTATTGTTCTTACCGACACTTTCGTTTGAACAATTTGAAATTTTCATTCGAACTAATAACCATATTTTATCATGTTTGAATGAATAGAGTGTTTGAACAGATTTTATACATTCGAACTAGCAAATTTTTGAAGTGACTTTTATTCGAACATAAATTATGTCCAATCGAACATACATTTTATTTTCCAAAATTGTCTGTTCGAACAGGATTTTGCATAATAACGTTGTTCAAAGAAATATTTTATTATTCGAACGGATGTACAGACTGTATTTCTCAGATACTATTTGAATGAGTTTATTTTTGTTCGAATGGGTCTATTTTTTTTTCAAATAAATGCATAAATGATAATTCACCATTCGAACGGGTTGTTCGAATGGCATTAATCAAACACATAAAAATTTAATTACAAATACCATACTAATATTATACAAATTATAATTCAAACATCAATTATTCAAACGTTTGCGAACATCATAACTAAAGGCGATTAAAGAAAAAGTAAATGAATTATGATTGTGGTGGTGGTGGCGGCATAGACTTTTAGGACATCATTGACTGGAACTGTTCAAATATTTTTTGGTTATTCAATTCCAGCCTCTCTTATAATTTCACCTCTGTATCTGTTGCTTGACCTAATCGGGTCAACAACTCTTTTTTCTTGGAACTCAATCGTCCTATCTCTTCTTCCAATTCTTTGGTCTTGTTGTCATTCAATTTGGCTTGAGAAAAGGATGATGATGTTGAGGATGGCTTCACGCAACGTCTTATGCGTCTCAAATATCTAATCCAAGAACTTGAGAAAAGATTTGAGCATCGTTGACTGATGATTCATCAGATGGATCCGTGACAGTTTCTTAAAGAGATATCATCTTATCCTACAAAAGAAAAAATTAAAATTAGTTAAGCAACAAAAACTATTTCTAGACAATGGAATTAAAGAAGCTTAAAACTTTTCAAGTACAGTATGAAATTCAAAAAAAAAACAAATAAGTCAATAAGTTTCGGGTTTTTCAATATTTCAAATATTATATATCAATATATATATATTGGCATAATTCCATTGCAAAATCTTCTTGAATAGGCAGTAATTCGTTAATAAATATCTCTATCATATAAGAAAATAAGGAGTTCGTAGGGTCCACTGTATATTATATATGGATTTATGGAGCTAGGGGTCCACCTTTGAACCAAGAAAAGGAAGCTGCGAGGGTATATGTATGCATTAAATTTAATTTTTAAATTCAATTATTTCATGTCAAAGTTATTTTAAGCGTAGACGTATTCAAATAGAGTTATTTGCATTACATTTAGCAGGCCGGTTGCTCTTCGAAGCTGGGCCTTTGCTTGGGTTTATGGGTTGGGATGGGCCGAGGTTCCGCTCAGGACTCTACATTCTGATGTTTGTAACTTGTTTGGTATAAAAAATAGAAAATAAAACTTAACTGGTGTTTTATACACCTTTTTTTTTTTTTTCCAGTAAGATTAATAATTACTGATAAAAAGAAAATCAATAAGAGCATGGAAAAAGAATAGTAAGAAATTGAGCCCAGAAGTTGGTTATAATCCAAGTTTCTTTGAGACTTTATTTACTTGCCCCTAGATTTCTATTTTCTTGATTTTCATGAATTCCTTAACTTTGACTTTTATATATAGGAAAAAGCTAGGGATTCTGCTTTAAGTTATCGCTTTTTTTTTTATTTAATAATTAAGAAAATATTTTTTAATAATATTGTGAATTTGTTTTTAAAAATATTTAAAAGTACTTAAAAAAATTCTACTAACGGGAGCTCCCAACAAAAACCCAGCAATGGGTGTAGACCCATCCATATATATATATATATATATAGGGAAAGACTAGTTTCACATAGATTTTAAACCGAAAATCTCTACCGAAATGACTTTTTTTTTTAATTTTTCTTTTTACTTACTTATTAAGTAAGTATTCTTAAATGAATATGTGATTTTTTCATATATTTTTAAAATGATTAAATAGTTTAAAAAATGGTGAAATAAAAAATGAAAAAAAAAAAATTGTACGTAGAGGATTATGTACTTGGCATGATCCATATATATATATATATAACAAGAAAAGAGTTCGTTGAGATTAATTGTATGTAGTGAGTTGACAAATAGAGATTATCACTTCCCATCGCTGCATCGAAAGATAGGAAAGCATGAACGACAGATACCAACTCTAGATAAAACAAAAGCATATATAATAACACGTCGAAGGTAGTGGCGCACATGATATGATTCTAATGAATAAAGCTGGCACATGAACCTCACCTGCACATTGGAGACAAGCAGTGGAAGGTGGTTGGTGGATTAGCGGGCAAGGAATCCGATGGTACCGATATATTTGTGGTAGTGGTTAAGACTGTTCATTGAACCAGGAACCCGAATAACCGGGTTCCCAAATGAGGTTTTCGGCTTGGATTAAAACCGGGATGAAACCTGTATCATAAAAACCATGTGGACCCAGGCCGGGTACCGGATTTAGTACTCGGGTTTTTTTTTTCCCAATGAGAAAACGGACTCAATTGTCGATTTTAGTTTCTGTTCTTACTCTCTCTCTCTCCTGCTATCTTATCTCTGCGTCGAAAGCTTTCTCCCAATCACTCCGAAACCCTAGCATCGTCCCTCTCTCAATCTCAGACTTTCCGAAGCCCTATCTTTCATTCTTCCCTCTCAAGAGCCCAAGATTTGTTCTTTGCTTACCCTCTGCTTTATCGTTAAATCTTCGATTACTTGGGTGTTCACTGAATGATGCTTACTTGCTGTAATCTTGTGCGAGATGAAGTGGCTAAGGTCTTTTGGTTTTATATTGAAGTGGGTTGTTCAAATCTATGCTAGAATCTGTTCAAGTTCAAATCTGCAACAGTTTTTTAGGGTTTTTTTTCCTTTTATTAATTTGTTGATTTAGGTCTGTTTTGCATTCATTTCTTTGTGTTTTATGCCCAGATCTAGGGTTCCTACATTTTTTGTTTTAATCGTTGGAGTTTGTTGCGTCTTTCATTGCATCGGTTTCATCCTAAAAATCTCGTTCCATTTGAGAAAAGAGAATGGTAAAGCAAAGAAGACTAAGAAATTACGTTCTGTTTCGTTATTATTTTGTTTTGTGGCTCTTAGGTTAGTATTTCCTTAGTATCTTAACCCTTTTGCAATACGAGAACTAAGCTTCATTGCCATCAGGATGGAAGAAATTATTATGAAATATTATTTGAATGCTGCCATGTTCTATGAACTTTTTTTGATAGGTAAGCAAGAACTTTTATTGATAGCAATAGGCATAGCCCATGTACAAGAGTGCCCTATTCTATAAACTATTATTAATCTGATTTTTGTTTAGAAGTTTGTTCTATTTGTTAGGGCATGAGCATGGGCACGTGTGCATGTGTGAGGAAACACCACTTGACTCCTGTAATCACAGCCCATACCGTTTTAGTTCATTAATATTTATGGTTCGATCTGTTATTGGGTTGTCAAAAGAGTACAACCTTAATATTCATAATTTTTTTTGTTTATTGCAGCCACCATCATGCACTTAGATGAGGTAGATTCTAATTATGCTCTTTAAACTGCTTGGTTTTTCACCCTAAGGACCTGTTTGAAAGAAAGTCAGAACACTAGGCTTATTCTCTGTTTGGCCTATAGGAAAGTAAAACATTCTATCAAATGGGTTTGCTTCCCTTGTTAACTTCCCAAAACTTGTAGTTCCAGTGTCTTTCTAGTCTGCTTTTGGCACAAAACTTGTAGTTTTGATGTTGTTTCTTTTATTGATCCCTTGCATTTATTTACACAAAAGGTATGCAGAAGAGATACCTTTAAGCCATCAACTAATAAATCTTGACATAATTTATTTAAAATGAAATTGTTAATCCCACCATTTAGTTTCAAAATCTGGAAGCCTCTAGTTCCAGTAATGATGTATTTGAATATCCTTGTACCTTTCTTGGAAGCAATCGTTTCATTGGTTTTTCAGCAAGAAAGGTTTCGAAAACAATAATAATAAGTTAATAACATTATGAAGCTTAACATATTCTGTGTATTTTTTAAAAAAACTTTTACAGTAGAACCTTGAACTGTTTCTCCCATTTATTTGTGATGATGTTCTTATTTATGCATGCATTGAATTCATACAAATAACTACTCTATAAGGTCCTTGATTGAATTTAGCTACAAGTTTGAGAAAATTGATGATGGTTGAGGACTTTGATTTGGAGTATAGGTTAACTTGCTCCCATATGTAGTAACCTGCATCCTACTTCAATGTAGATAGTCCATATTTCATTTTCTTAGACTTTCAAAGTACAATGAAATTTTAAAGCCTTTTTTTAGTTTGAAAGTTAGGAACTTCATTATTGAGGTATCTCCCATATAAAAGATATCCATCAAAGGTCTAACATGGGTGGAAAATGCATGCAATCAGCCAATGAGAGTGTAGAATACTGGAAAGAATCAAACTGGTGATAAGACAAGACTTGACAAGAAGCCATCTTGTGGCTATTATCTGCCTCTGTTTCTAAAGAAGCCATGCATCTTTTTACAAACTTCCAACATTAATGTAGTTGTCTAGAAGGATATTCTGATGTATGTTTTCTTACCTCTTCTGTCTCTACCTTATTGTCTAGTACTTGGAATTCCAGAATTGAGAAGTGAAATAGCTTCTGAAGGGATTATCTAGGAATGTTGTTTATTGATTCAACTCAAATGAGTTGATTGTTCTTCAGCTTGACTAAAATTTATGCTACTTATTAATTACAGGGGTGCTAGGAGACTATTGGTGAGAAATACTCAACTCAAACCATATATGAGGAGTTGTAGATAAGCTTGAACCAACAATGACTGTTGAGAAATGCATTGATTGCATGAAGCAAACATATTATATAATATGTATTGGTGGCTCTATGTAATCCATTTTTTATATGTAATTTCATATTTAGTAATTATGTTTTGTAATGTAATGTATAAATACCAAATAATATAATATGTAGTGATTGCAGTCTTTTTTTTTTTTTAATTTTTAGATGCAATTAGTTAAAAATAATAATTAGTTTTGTATATAAAAGAATATGCACCAAATAATATAATATGTAGTGATTGCAATTTATTTTATTTTATTTTTAGATGCATTTAGTTAAAAATAATAATTAGTTTTGTATATAAAAGAATATGCTTCTCAACATTTTTTCTTGAAAAATTTGTAATAGAATGAATATATGCTTTAAGATAAAAACAAAACCCTTCTTAAAAGAAATTTAACAATATAGATTTTTGTAGTTGAAAAAAAAAAAAAATTTGGTACAACCCGAAACTCGGATTTTTGGGTTTTAACAAATCCTGATCCACCTGGGTTCCGGACCGAGTCATAACCGAATGTACCTGGGCTGGGTTTTGTCTTGGGTTTGAAGTCCGGGTTTCGAGCCAGGTACACCTGGATATCTGGCCGAAACTCGAATGAACAATCCTAGTAGTTGTACAGCTGAGGCTTAGTAGTGGTGCAAGTAGCGTAATAAATTTATGTTAGGTCATTTTTTTAGGGGTAGGCCATTGTTTTTAGAAAAATGGCCTACCCCTACTTGCGGTGGGTAGGGTCGTCTCCAGCATCATGTTGGCAGATGAGCAGACGGGCGGGCAACTGCCCATTTTGAAAGGCCGAGACGGGTGCTTGGCTAGGCTTCTGCCTTGCTTGGATTTCACTTGCCCGCCTAGCTATATATATATATATATACACACTAAGTAGGAGCAATGTGCAAAGCACGTTTGCATAGTTAGGTGAGATAAGGTTTTTAATTAAAAAAATATATTTTTTTTACAAAAAAACTAATTAATGCATAATTTAATGCACAAAAACAAAAAAATAAATTTTAGAAAATATCTTTAGACAATGATAAGTTAGTGAAGTATAATAATTACATGTTTGGATAGATTAAAAAACGAATAGATTTGTTCAAAATAGACCATAGTTTAATACAATTTGTGGAGTCGAGTAACATAGACATATTAAAGTCCTAATTTTTTTCCAAAAGTAGACTAGACAATGCAAATGTTTTTGCAGCAAATGAAAATATTGTTTGGCTTGTTTGGAGGATAATTGATCATTATGTGTCTTATTCTATAGGATTAATTGAGCATGCATTCAATTTTTTATGACGTCGTTGCTTAAGTTGATCAAGGTCTGCACCAAGTTGAATCACTTATTCTCTTTGTGAAGTTTGTATTGCAATGTTCTCCAAATATGGCAAATGCTCATACGTGATATAAATTTAATGTTTGTATGTGATTAATATAAAAGTAAAGAATATAAATGCAAAAAATTTGTACTCAATAATCATGTGATTACAAAAACTTTTGTTAAATAATTGTCACTTATAACAAACGAAAAGTGTATTCAATTATGAGTATAAATTTTTGAAATGCTATTTATTGATCAATAATATATCAAATATAGGAATCCAACGCAATACTTTCAATTATAGAGTGAATTTCAGAGCGATGTCTGTTATTTTACCAATTTTTCAATAAAATATATCAAATAAGCATAAAAAACGTAAAATTCGTTATTTAATCATATTTTCATCTTCTTTAATAATTTACAAACTAATAATAGACCCTCAGTAATCAGTATAATAAAGGTAAATGTGATATGCATAAATATTTTATGAACTCCATAAAGAAGATGGTTATGCGTATGTTTTGAGAGAAGAAAAAAAAAGTGTTGCTTTTTTTATTCCCTCACATGCATTAAAATATATAAATCATGTTCGATCAGATTATTTTTGTTCGAACAAATATATATATATCGGTTTGAACATAAATAAATTGTTCGAACAATCACTCCATTCAAACAAGATCAAATAAATTCGGGTCATTCCGTTTTGTCCCAAAAAAATTCACTTGTTCAAACGCTTTTGACTGTTTTTGCCAGGTTTTGTCTTTAAAATTATTTTTGGGGATGAAATTTGGATTTCATCCCTAAAAATCTCCAAAAAGCTCTTGAGACAAATCTTTAGGGAGGAAATAGAGACGAAGTTTTTTCATCTCTAATTCTCTTTACGGAAAAAAAAAAAATGCCATTTTTTTGGACGAAAATTTTCATCCAAAAAATGGTTTCTCTTTATTGACATCATGCATATATGTACTATAGTAACCATTGAACAGGCAAAGCCTATGTACTTTTAAAGAACTAAAATAACAAAACTGAATCATGCTAATACCAGTTTCAACTCTCTACCTTGGCCTCCACACTAATATTATATAAACGAAGACAGAGATGATTAGTATGAAGAGAGGGATGAAGCACTTGGCCATATAGTGAGGTCTACTTACCGAATTCCCAACAAAGTGGTTCGGGAGAGTGAATCTTTGGATAGATATGTCATATTGTGCAATAGAGGAAACATTCAAAGGCCAAGGTGAGTGACACCACAATATTTGTGACACCCTTGACCCGCACGTACGGAAACTTAGAAATCGAGGCTTCTGGGATGATGACAACACGAGTTACGCATCCCATTGCTACGTGTAAAGTGTGTGTACAAGCAACATGTGTGCAACAAAAATGCAGTGGAATAAATAAGGTCAATCGGCTAAGTACCATAATTTGTTTAAATACAAACTCGCTTAAAAACAAGCGTACTAAAAATACTACAAATAACCAGTAAAAATATAACCAAAAAGTAATAACTAAAGTTGAGAAATAAGTCACAACCCACAAGAGAGCGATCTCCGATCACTCCTCCGGTGGAGCCGTATCCTTAGGCTCAACCTCCTCATCATCTGCATCAAAATTTACGATACCAAGAAAGGATACCGCAGGTAAGTAATATTCCAAACAAACTACAAGATAAAAACACATTAAAGCAACAACAACATGCAAGAACGTGATGTCATATGCATGAGACCAGAAAATCACCATTTTCCAAAATAACCAATTTTTCCACGTATGCCAAAAATCTCATTTGGCCCAAAAATCCAATCTCGCCATTTTCTCATAAAATTGAGAAAATGACTCAATAACCAACCATCAAAGCATTGTAGGCGGGAATCACAGGCGGAACTCTAACACCGTCCCTGCTTACCACCATCCCTACAATGACTCTCTGTCAAACCGTTCAATCAGTTCATTTTCAAACACATCCAAAGTCCTTTCTCATATAAAAACCCAGTTTCCAAACATGCACATGAACATGCATGCAATTATACGAAAACTCAGTTTTCCTTTTTAAACATGCACATGCATACACTATGCAATGCATACGACAAGATACCAAAACTATTCAACAACAACAATTTCCAACATCAATCAACAACATCAAACAATCAAATAAACAATTCCGTCCTCCAATCCAATTGACCCCTAACTCCTCGGACTCAGTCTAGCAAAACCAGCCAAATCATAATTATTGTTAATGCAAAAATATATTTAAATCTTAAATTTTGTTTGAAAAATACTTACAGTGCTATAAAATAACTTCCGAAGGATTATTAAGCTGCAAAAGGTGGTGGAAAGGCAACATCACAGTGTAAAATGCACTGTGGTCGTGGGTCACAAGATACCCAAATTTGAATGGGGACAAACAAAGACTAAGGTAGGGCCTAGGGGTGTTAGTGAAGCTAATGGAAGTGATGGTTGGCCTTGGGTGGCGACACAAGCGACGATGGAAGTAAAAAATGGCCCAATCAGATTTTAACTCGTGGTGGTTGCTCCAGTGATGGATCAGAGCTTGAAATGGGTGGGTTAGGTCGGCAAGAGGCCGGTGATAAAGTGGTGAACAAATGGTGGCCGGAGGTGGACCGTCAACAGTGCTAGAGCAAATGGACGCTGCGGCTTGGAGGGGCTAGAAACGGATGAGGATGGATGCCAACAGGTGGGAAGAGAATTGGGAGGGGCGGTGAGGTGCATTTTCGGCGCACAGCAGCACTGTAGTGTCTTGAAGAAAACGATGGGAAGAGAGTGGGAGAAAGGCTCACACGGGAGGAGAGAGAAGTCAAAGGAAAATGGGGAGAAAGAAAATAAAAGAAGGAAAAAAAAAGAGTGAAAAAAAAGAAAAGAGAAAAAGAAAAGATGGGGAAAAGAAATGAGGTCCAATCCTCGCATCTTTGGTCATGAAACTAATCCAACGAAAAATAATTTTCAAAACTGCAAGTTAAATCAAATAATTCAAATGCATTGATTAAATAAAATAGAATAGCAAAATCCAACAACACAGAAATTTTAAAGCCCAAAAATAAACTAATTTAAATTAAAAAGCAATTTAAATACAAAACAATAATAAATAACAAGAAAGCATATTAAAATGATTTCACAACTTAAAATTCATAAAAAGAATACCGCAAAAATCATCTTTAATTTAAAACAAGAAAATCACTAGTTATAACAATTTTTAAAAATTATTCAATAAAAATACACTTAAAAAGCGGGGATATCAAAATATTCTAGTGAAGATGCAGTTTAAAAAGAGGTGGGATTGTGTTTCCTCTCCAGTGTTACAAATTGATGTCCTCAAAATTCATCCTGGCAAAATTCCTTATATGGTCACGAGTTGGAATGATGTTATTTAAGATTTTCCAATAGAATAATTCAAGCTTGTCCTGAATCTTTAACTTCCACAATTTTTTCCACATTTCTATTTGAGTGATGTTGCTCTCTATCCTATCCTGGACATGGGATATACTAATGGCAGCATAAGCTGATTTAACACTATTGAGCAAGAGGAATCTTTTCAATATCACGAATGGAAATTTGATGGAAAAGAGCTTGTAGGAGGATAATATTCCATCTTTTTGGTTCTTCCATTATTAATTCCGAAACCGAAAGAGAGGAATCTATTGGAACATTTGAGTCTTTTGGAATTTGTGAAATGTTAGAAATATTTGGAATTAAAGGATCAATCCAAGCTCTGGTATCCGCCCCATTGTTTATTTGATAATAGAGTCCTTTTTAAGAAAATCTTTTCACTTCAGGATGCCCTTCCAAGTCCAAGAATTAGTAGGTTTATGATTCGTATTGAAAAAGGACGATCTGTTTAAATACTTTTTAGCTAGAACTTTTCACAGATGGCAGTGACTCCTATTAGCATGTTCCAACCAATTTTCGAAAGGAAAGCTTGATAGAACTTAGATGTCTTTCTAATACCCAAACCACCCATAGATTTTGGTCTACTGATAGAATTCCAAGATTTGAGTGTAAGATTATGAGACTTTTTAGCTGAGAAACCACACTAAGATTTTATGAAAGTACGGTGCAAATTGCTAGCAATACCTTTTGGGATGAAAATGGTGGACATATGGTATGAAGGCATGGTGCTAGCAACCGTTCTAATAAGGATAGTGCATCCTAGTTGAGAGAGCAATTTTGCTTTCCATCCAGCCATTTTTTGGGTAATGGATAGTATATGGTTAAGTAGACTTTTAGTCTAGTTACCTATTGTATTCCTTAAAATGGGTATATATACAGAAATTTTATAAAAACTTAAAAAAAAAAAAATCCAACTCTACGTTCTATTTATTTATTTGGAAATAATTTGAATGATAGATAAAATAGATGAGTAGAATTGTCGAGACGCATGCCCACTTGCAAAAATTAAAATCAATTGTAAGTTGACTTAAAGTCACTCCGAACTGCTCTAAAAAAAAGACACTCCGAACTTATTTATAGGTTTTTTAATTAAAAAATTAATTAATTTAATTGTTTTGTTTTGATAGGTATGAGGTTTGAGCGACAGTAGTTGGAGGGAATGATATTTACTATAACGGAAGTGTTATGTCTATATATATATATATATATGTTATAAATATAAATTTACAAATTAACATGACTTAAAGTCATATATATATATGTATGTTATATCTACTTTATTATATGTTATATCTGTTTTATAACAATAGATGCTTTACAGTTTATTGTATTATATCAAACTATATCAGTTTGTAAGATTTTTTTTTATAAGATTTTTATCTAGATTAAGCATTTCTTTATAAGAGATAAAAATGAAAAAAATACAAATACCACTTTTGATACTAATTTCTAAGACTCAGAGTTGTGATCTATAAATTATATGAAATTGAAGGAATAATGTGAAGTCTAACCCTTCTATTAATAATCTCTCTCTCTCTCTCTCTCTCTCTCTCTCTCTCTCGCTGGAGTCTACTCGTCCAAAGATAAACATGCATGCTGATTAGCATTTTCTTATCCAACTAGTGTGCAGATCCTTGTGTTGTGGCAATGTCTCAGAAGGGATATTAATGTTAATCAAATGCAGTCCAACATGCTTGTAGTAGAGTCCTTAAAGGAAGCTCTACAGTCTCATATTCTAAGTTATAGAATGATATGATATAATTAATTGGATCATAAGCACTTAGCATGCGCATTATATATATATATATATATGCATGCAGCAGATATGACAATCCAACATCCTAATTAATTGGGAGATAGTGGCATCTTTTTGGCATCTTTTGTTTCTAAATTATCTATTGCATGCCCCTTAATGTATATGTCTTGGCCAAGCTAGAGGAGGTGTAGGAACTAAACTTTTTTTTTTAAATATATATAAATATATATATATATATATATTTATTGAAAAAATTTCGTTAGAGAGGAAGTGACACTACCATACAAAACTAAATTAAGAACAAAAATGCGAATATATATATATATACAAGTGTTATCATTTCACAAAATAAATCTACAAACATTTCATATAATATTTTAAATTTACTTTATAGGTAATTTTACAATCTAACGTATCATATCAAACGACAAATAATTTGTGAGTTTACTTTTATGAGATATATATAGAGAGACAGAGAGAGTGGGGTAAGACTATAATATTCGAATTGACTCTAGCTCATGATGGTCTCCAAGATTTCTTATTATGGATCTATGTGGATAATTCTGGCCTCCATGAGGAGTGTAGGACTAAGAAAAAAACATAACTTAAGTCTTTTCCCTTTTCTTTTCATGAAAATGCTCTTTTGCTTTGTGTATGTTTGATTCCCATCCATATTATATATTGAAGGGCCCTTACATGATTTATGGTTTTGATAAAAGGATTCTAAAAGAATATTGTCAAAGTAGTTTTGCAAAAGTGATTATCATCAGTAGAATTAATTGTAGATAAGAACCAGATGCCCCCCCCCCCCCCCCCGCGGGGGTGCTTTAGAAGTACATATGATGTATATTTATATATATATTTTATATATAGTCCAGATTGAGTCAATCAAATCAAACCTCCCCTAGCTAGATACTAATATTTCTGTCTTTCAATGTAATGCATGATCACTGAAGTTAACAGAACCTCAAATTCGCCAGCAGGCTAGGCCAGAATTATACCATTCATTCATGATAGTGAGATGGGTTGTAATGCAAATAAGTTCTAGTACTTCCTCCATATATTAGACCCTTTGCTAATTTTAATGAAAGTTAATTCCAACTAAACTTTAGAACTTCAATTAGCATTTTCTTCTTGGTTCCTAATCTAATCATTGACTTAAATACGGAAACTATGAGGATGCGCACAATATTGGTCAAAAAGCAACTCCATTTATATATGTGATCATAGTCTTGATCTTCCCTCGACATTCCATCCATCACTAATTAGCTTCCAAGAGATTCTAACTAGCTAGCTAGCTAAGTTGCATGCAGCCTCTTAACTACTACTTTTATGTTTTGCATGCTCTCTATGTGTAGATCATGCATCATGTTATAAAGCAACGACCCATGCAGTTTCAAATGCATTTAGACGTTCCCCAGCCCACAGCTAGCATATATATAGATAGATAGATAGATAGATATATGGGTCTATTTAATGCATGGTATGCTGCATGCAAGACGAGCTAACTAGCTGCAATTTATAACTTGTCTTTTGAATATTGCAGGCCAGGTTGCTTTTTCTTTCATTATAATTACGTTTTTCCACCTTTATGTTACTGCATATATATATATATATATTTGTCAAGTGAAAGTGCAGTGAACTACGTAATGAGAACTTATTTCTTTTCACTGTCAAGCATTTTGAGAAAATTTAAATTCTGAAGGGCCTGAGATAAAGATGAAAAGAGAGATGATTCCCTTGGGATTGGTTATAAAGCTTTCTTAGGCTACATAATACAACTTCGACTATAGATATTTATGCTCTCTTAAGCCTCAAGGTGTTCAATCCCTATGCCATGCATGGGTTGGAATTAAATTATAATCTACTAGTTATTTGCTCTATTGTTTTCTAGAAAAAAAAAAATAACGAGTATGGTATCTGCAACTTTTCCCCCCCAAGTAGTAAGGTATAATTTGCATATCTTTTTTTTTTTCGATAGGTAAAATTTTATTCAACAATTGTAATTGGTGAAGCCCATGTACACAGGAAGTATACAAAAGAAATACCTAAGAACATTCAACTACTAAAACAGCGAAAACAAAAACTCATGGATTGCCGCACCATTAAGAATAATGGCTGAAAACCAAGAAAACATGGAAAACATAAAAAATTTCCAGAGTTCATCAAACCACAACCAAATTCTTGAGCCATCACCTATGCCCTAACCTTCCGTCTCATCTCTCCTCTAATCTTCTCAATCAACCCTAACCCTAACCCTTCGAACCCTATGAAGATTTACTTGCTTCCTTCCTCTGAGTTGGAAGGTGCTTGCTCCTTGTTTTCTTGCTCATTTTGCAAACATATTCTCTTTCGCAGATCCAAGATTTCACAAGTTCCTTTGTTTTCTCTTTCGCAAGTCTAGGTTCTCCTTCCTCTTTCTCGATTTCGCAAGTTCCTCCTCGGTTTTCTCTTTTGCAAGTCTAGGTTCTCCTCTGGATTTGTCGATTTACAAGTTTCGTCAAATTTCTTCCCTCCTCAATTTCTGTCAGTGAAAGTATGTTCTTCTTCCTTCCTCCTCAAAATCGTTGAAACCCTAACACTAAATCCCGAAACGCTAATCCTAAAACCCCAACTTTTGGACTTCTGGTTTGGGCACTGGTCAATTGGCCAGTGACCCCACTCGAGCTAGGTAAGCTCCCCCTTTGATATGTGGGGACAGATTTTATTTATTTGCATGATATTTATTTATTTATTTTGGTGTCAGAATCTAATTCTTCTATTGTTTCGTTTGTAGGTTTTTAATTATACAGAATTGAGAATGAATGTACTTCAAAGTGCCCAACCGAAGTTGAGTTATATTTTTTCTTCTCTTTGGTTTGTTAATTCCTAGGTTAATTTCGATTATGGTTGGATTGTTCTGTTTAAGCTCACTTGGATAGAGTTGAATATGTTTAAATGAGATTGAAGTGATATTATTTGCATGATATTGTCTTTGTTTCATAAATTTCTTTGTTCAGTTTAAGCTCACTTGGATAGAGTTGAATAGGTTTAAATGAGATTGAAGTGATATTATTTGCATGATATTGTTTTTGTTTCATAATATTTCTTTGTTCTGTTTAAGCTCAATTGGATAAATTTGAATATGTCTAAATCATATTGAAGTGATATTACTTGCATGATATTGTCTTTGTTTCATATATTTCTTTTTTTTGTTATGCTCACTTGGATAGATTTAAATCATATTAAAGTGATATTACTTGCATGATATTGTCTTTGTTTCATAATTTTTTTCCCTATTTAAGCTCACTCACACTCACATAGAGTTGAATATGTTTAAATAAGATTGAAGGTTGAATATGTTTAAATGAGCTTGAATTGATATTATGTACATGATATTTTCTTTGTTTCATAAATTTCTTTTTTTTCTATTTAAGCTCACTTGGATAGAGTTGAATATGTTTAAATGAGATTGAAGTGATATTATTTGCATGATATTGTCTTTGTTTCGTAAATTTCTTTGTTCTGTTTAAGCTCACTCACATAGAGTTGAATATGTTTAAATGAGATTGAAGGTTGAATATGTTTAAATGAGCTTGAATTGATATTATGTACATGATATTTTCTTTGTTTCATAAATTTCTTTTTTTCTGTTTAAGCTCACTTGAATAGAGTTGAATATGTTTAAATGAGATTAAAGTGATATTATTTGCATGATATTGTCTTTGTTTCATAAAATTCTTTGTTCTGTTTAAGCTCACTCACATAGAGTTGAATATGTTTAAATGAGATTGAAGGTTGAATATGTTTAAATGAGATTGAAGTGATATTATTTTCATGATATTGTCTTTGTTTCATAAATTTCTTTTTTCTGTTTAAGCTCACTTGGATAGATTTGAATATGTTTAAATCATATTGAAATGATATTACTTGCATGATATTCTTTGTTTCATAAATTTCTTTTTTCTGTCTAAGCTCACTTAGATAGATTTGAATATGTTTAAATGAGATTGAAGTGATATTACTTGCATGATATTGTCTTTGTTTCATAAATTTCTTTTTTATGTTATGCTCACTTGGATAGATTTGAATATATTTCAATCATATTGAAGTGATATTACTTGCATAATATTGTCTTTGTTTCATAAATTTCTTTTTTTCTGTTTAAGCTCACTTGGATAGATTTAAATATGTTTAAATGAGATTGAAATGATATTACTTGTATGATATTGTCTTTGCTTCATAAATTTCTTTTTTCTATTATGATCACTTGGATATATTTGACTATGTTTAAATTATATTGAAGTGATATTACTTGCATGATAATGTCTTTGTTTCATAAATTTCTTTTTTCTGGTTCATGTTAGAATGTCATCATCATCAATGTCTTTGTCATCCATTGGTAAATGTACTTTGAGTCAACCATTATGCTTCTATAAGGTTAAGGCCACACTGAAATGCTCAAATACTCCCAGAAATCCAGGACAACCCTTCTTAGGTTGTCCAAAGTACAACAATGAGGTAAAACGTTTCAATACATATAATCATAGTCTCACATTTATCTGTAAGTACATCTAACATTTTTTAAATGTGTAAAATAAGCAGGGCTTACCATATTGAAATTTCTTCAAGTGGGTAGATAGTACTTTGGACATAAGGCAAGAATTTCAAGAAATAAAAAATGAACTATTAAGGAAGGAGGAAGATTTGAAAAGGAAACTCAAGGAGATGTGATCAAGAAGATGTTATCCAATATACTTGAGGAGGTTCGGAAGCAAGAATCTGAAAACAAGCATAAACGTACACTACTCTAGCTGTATTGGGTTGTTGTAACGCCCCCAAATCCCCACGCCCGAACACGGAGAAATCGAGACGTCCGGATGGTGACAACCCGGGTCACCATCCTATCGATGGGTGCCAAGTGTGTGCAAAGGCAACAAATGTGCACGAAAGAACACGCAGCGGATAACGAAAGTCATAACTAAGTACCAGAATTTTTCTTAACGTAATACAAGCTGTTTAAAACGTACATAGATAAAATATTACAAAACACAAATACAGTTTTAAACAAATATAAAACATAGCATCAGCAACCTGGCGGAGCCGCATCCTCGGGCTCAGCCTCTTCCTCTTCGTCCTCTAACTCTGCACCAAAAGCTACGGAACCAAGAATGGTACCGCAGGTAAGTAAAACCCAAACACTACCAGATAAAAACACATAAAACTCAAACAAGATGCATGAAACATGCCCAATGCACAAAGCCCATAAAACACCAGTTTTCCACACACGCCAAAAACTCATTTGGCCCAAAAACACACAACCTTTCTAACTAACACACCAAAAGTCACATTTGGCCCAATATCTGGCCAAAAGTCCATTTGGCCCAATACCACGCCAAAAGTCCCATTTGGCCTCTCAAACCATTATCCAATTTTAACCGCGTGCACCATGACCTCCCCTAGGGGTCATTCGCACACCCTGGCTCCAGTGCCACACCGCAGAGTACCACCGCGCGTGTGACACCTAACAAGCGATGCCCAGTTCCGCGCCCCGCGCGTGCGTAGCCAAGCATCCTCTAGCCCTCACCAGCGAAGGGCCACAGAGTCGGTGCGTAGGGCGATGCTCGGTTCCGCGCCCGGCACGTTCGTAGCCAAGCAACCCCTAGCCCCCGCTCCCGTCGTCTAGCGACAACTCAGGGGACATCACTCAGTTTATTCCGCTCCCGAGTGACCAGAGGAGCTCCACCGGAATAATACCTCATCCCGGCTTGGGGTCGTGATACACACGCACCCGTAAAACCACTCACGCCAATACACAGGCTTTTCACACAATTCCACAAACACACGTGCATGCACCATGCAATGCCATAACAATGCATAATAAAATAATCAAACAACATAAAACAATTAAACAGACAACTCCGTCCTCCATCCATCCGACCCTCGAACTCCTCGGACTCAATCCGGAATCAACCAACCAGCAGATAAAATAATTGAATGAGCAATATATATTTAAATCTGAAAATAGGGTTTGAAAAATACTTACAGCTAGGGGGGAGATCGGTCCGGTCCGGTCCGGTTCCGGGGGGTTTGATGGACCGGACCGGACCTATTCGGTCCAGGGATTCCCTACCCTGGACCGGACCGAATCTCAATGGAACCGGGCGGTCCGGTCCCATTCGGGACGGTCCGGTCCGGTCGGTCCAATCGGTCCGACCGGACTCCAAATGGGCCAATGGCCCAATTTTTTTCTTACATCAATTTCGGCCCAACAGTTAAAATCCACTAATAATTTATCTAATTTGAAGCCCAAAATACCAAAAAAATACTTAGAAAGAAAAATAAAAATAACCATTAAAAAAAATTATCTATATACAATAAATTTGAATAAAATATTTTACTACCAAATGAAGAAAAATTTCTATATACGTTCTAAACAATTTAAAGATCAATCAATTATAGTATATACTATTTAATATTTATCATATATCTAAAAAAGGAAAGAAAGCTCTTCTAACAAGAGAAAAATATAGCAAAAATCGATTTTCATGTATCTTACTTTACATACATGATACATGGTACATCAAATTATTACAATCTGCATTCTAAAAGGCCAGAAAAATAAAAATCCATTCCCAAGCAATCTGCAAGCATATTTAAAAAATTCAAACCTGCAAGCATATTTAAAAACTAAAAATTAAAAAGTCTTAAAAAAAAGAACTATCAAAGATTAGAAGTTATATTTAATAATTTACATCAAAAGCACTGATGCACAGTGCACTATAACAGACTAACACTAGCATAAATTACGTAAAAAATAAAAAAAAGACCAACAGTAGCATCTAAAAGTTAACATAATTACATCAAAACAAAATACAAATTATACAATTAGGTAATTGTTTAATCAGTCCCTGACTATTAGCAAATTCCTCACGATCAATTTCTCCATCAAGGTTGAGATCACGATTCACAGATCTGCAGATAAAAAAGTAAAAAACCAAGGCGTTAACCTATTGGTGAACATAATAAAAATCAACCTTTAAACATTAGGTTAGTCTGTTATAAAATAAATCAACTCAGTTGGTGCAGCATTTGAGTTGGTACAAAACAAGATGATGTTGGTAAACATAAAATAAATCAACCTTTAGTTAGCCTTTTACACAAGCTGTAACTGAGTCTTTTTACCATGCACTTCTTCAAAGTGCAGCAATTAATGACACAAGGCCTAGATAAGATGGTTTTAGGAGAGGATTAATGACACAAGGCCTTGATATGTACAGAATCACTATAAAACAAGATGTTTATTGAGTTTAACTTGTGAATTTTTCAAGTATTAAAGTCCAAATATAATAGAGAAGCAGATTTTACAAACAAATCACATCTAGAAAGAAATAAAATTGGGAAAAATAAATATAGATTTTAAACAGAATTCATGTCTTACATGATTACATCAACATTGGGTTAAGACTCGGTAGCCATTTCATTTGATCCTTCTGCAGAATAAGCCAATTCCCCAACAAGTTCTCCTTCAATCCATAAAAATTTAATACAAAACAAATGAAATAAAGTTAAAATAATATAGAAGATAAAACAAAATATACCACAAAATAAATCAAAGTTAATTGATTACATACCCATATCTATCTGCTTCTCAAATTCCTCCACTTCATCCATTAAAGTCCTAAGGCTTATTGGAGTAGAGGAAGAACGGAGCCAATTTTGTGCACATATGAGAGCCTCAACCATCATCGGATTTAAACTACTTCGGAAAGGGTCAAGTACACGACCTGCAGTGCTGAATGTAGATTCAGAGGCCACAGTAGATACCGGTATTGCAAGTACATCACGTGCAACCTTTGAAAGTATGCGATATCTAACTGAATTCACCTTCCACCAATTTAGTAGGTCAAAATTATCACCTTCATCCTCACATTTTTCAGCTAGATATCTATCAACCTCTGACCTGCTTTCCAAAGAGTCTTCTGACTGTAACTCTTGCTTAAATTGGGCCATCAATGCAGCATGTCTATTCGTAGACTGAGTTGTGGAAGGACTCGCATCTTCACGTGGGGAACTTGTGCGTTGAGGAGAACTCCCTTCTTCATTTTGGATGTATGCCTCATACATGCGGATAAATGCATTTTTCACCTTCCAACTCATATCAATGATTTTTGATTGATCATATGCATACATTTTTCTCAACCCAAAGTCAAGATATCGCATCTTGTAACGAGGATCAAGAACAATCCCAACGTACAACAGCATATTCTGATTATCCATATTCTCCCAATACTTTTCAAACTTTCTCTTCATATTTGAGGCCATTAATCCCACCACGGGACTTCCTTCTTCACACTCTATGTTAATGGCATTTTTAATATTCACCAACTCCGAAAAAAATGTATTGCAAGTTACATACTCACCCCCCGAGAAGCGTAAAGTTGCATCATGAAATAATGCAAGAAACTTCTCAAACAACCGTACCTTATCCCAATCGGATGCATTGGGAGGCCCTAACTTCTTTGACTTTCTTCTAGTTACCACATCACCTTCATCATCGTCATCATCATCATCTCCAATACTACTTAAAAAGCACATATCTTCTTCCTCCAACCGATCAAAAGCTTTTCTAAATTTCCCAGCCCTCTCCAACATAAGATAGGTGGAGTTCCACCTAGTTGGTACATCTAGGCAAACATGACTTTTGCATTTAATCTCTTCCAATGCCACACACTTCTTAAATGTATCCCACCTTTGAGGGGAGGATTTAACATACTTCACAACACCCCTCACCTTCGCAATAGACTCCTCATACTCTTTCAATCCCTCACGCACAATTAAATTTAGAATGTGTGCACAACATCGAACATGCAAGAATTCATGTTCCAAGACCGTATCCCTCCTATACTTGGTTTTTTTTTTCAAATAAGAAATGGCCCCATTATTGGAACTTGCATTATCAAGAGTGATAGCAAGTATTTTCGGTCGCCCCCAATCATGCAAACACAACTCTATGCCCTTACCAAGTGTATCACCCTTGTGATTTTCAACCAAAGAAAAGGAAAGAATCCTCTTATGTAGCTTCCAGTCATCATCAATAAAATGTGCTGTCAGACACATATAATTAAGATTTTGCACGGATGTCCATGTATCTGTGGTGAGGGAAATTCGTTGCCCTCGAAGAGCACTTTTTAATTTTATTTTTTCACTGATAAACAAATTAAAACAATCCTTCGCAATCGTCCAACGGGATGGAATCCCTACCCACTTAGGGCAAACCACAAGCATAAACTTTCTAAAACCCTCCCCTTCAACAAACCTAAATGGCAACTCATCAACAATAATCATCTCTGTCAAGGCTTGTCGGCAAGCCTCAACACTAAATGAAATGGGCACAAGTCCCCCACCATCACTACCTCCCTCCATTTTCCAACCTAGAGTCGTCTGGGACTTATCCGTATTCTTAAATGGACCTTTCTTACATTGCTTCTCAATGTGATGCTTCATAGACTTTGTACCATTGATCTTTGTATCACACGCATACGAAGCACCACAGTAATTATATGCAGCCCTAGGTTTAGTGGGATCCCCTTTTGATATTCTTGTAAAGTGATCCCAAACCATTGACCTAACTCTACCACTTTGTGACCCACCAATGTTAGATTTATCACTTACATTGGGTGGGGGTGGGGGTGGGGGCGGAGGCATACCAGGGCTTTGTATTGACTCTTGCACCTCATTGGTTGAAGTTGACGAATCCATCTAGAAAAATAAACAACCAACAATTAGTGTAATAAGTTTTTCTAGAACAATTGGCTGTTCGTAGCCTGGAAACAACCCTAATATCCACCACTATCCAACACACAAACAACCCTAATATCCATCCAGGCATCCACATTGGCTTCATCAAAGCCATCTTCAAAAATTGATGAAAAGTACAAGTTTTCCATAAATATAAGACCTTTCTATCCATAATCCCACATTGGATTAGCCATTTGATTCATCAAAATGATAATATAAATTTATTTTTATAATAATAATTTTATAAAAAAAATAAGATTTTTCAGTTCGCTCGAGCGGAATGTCGAGCGAGAGTCGAGCGCTCAACTCTGCCTGAGTTCGCTCGAGCGGAATGTCGAGCGAGAGTCGAGCGCTCAACTCTGCCTGAGTTCGCTCGAGCGGAATGTCGAGCGAGAGTCGAGCGCTCAACTCTGCCTGATTTCGCTCGAGCGGAATGTCGAGCGAGAGTCGAGCGCTCAACTCTGCCTGATTTCGCTCGAGCAGAATGTCGAGCGAGAGTCGAGCGCTCAACTCTGCCTGAGTTCGCTCGAGCTGAAAGTCGAGCGAGCGTCGAGCGCTCCACTCTGCCTGGGTTCGCTCGAGCGGCAAGTACGCGAGGCTCGAGCGAACCCATCTGTTTTCCAGAAATGGGCACAAGTCGCCAATGCTCTAAAATCCACAACTATCCAGCACACAAACAAGCCTAATATCCACAACTATCAAGCAAATTAACAAAAATAATAACTAATAGGTAAGATATAAAAATAATAGAGAGAGAGAGAGAGAGAGAGAGAGAGAGAGAGAGAGAGAGGCACCTCGTTTGAGATGCGACGGAGGGGCAAGTGGGCAACGGCACAGCGTCGGCAATGGGTTACGGCTTGGAGGGGATGCGCACGGCACGGGGCTAGGATCTGTAGAATCAAGTGAGCGTCGACTGAGAGTTGAGAGAGAAAGTGAAGAGTGAAGACTGAAGGAGGAGTGGAGGGAATCGGGGGGGAGGGGGGGGGAAAGGGAAATTATGTGCTGAAACGGCGCCGTTTCAGCACATAATTTCAGAAAAAAATATATGGGTTGCGTGAAACGGCGCCGTTTCACCCAACCCATATAACTTCTTCTAAAATCTAATTCTAAACAATAAAAAAAAATTAATAAGTTGGTAAAAATATATTTAAGTTAGTAAAAATAAAATTAGGTAAACTATTTAATGTGTATTATTTAATTAAATCATTAAAAAAATCACTAGTTAATTGTTAATTTAGTTAATTATTAGTTATTACTAACTTAGAGAGTTTTTTTTTGTTTTTGAAATTTACTAACTTAGTAATAGTAATTTACTATTATACTAATACTATTAGTCTATTAGTAATTTAGTATATAGTAAATTAGTAATATTTATTAACTTATTTACTATAGTCTAATAACTAGATAGTCTAGATGTAATAACTAGTAACTAATAATATTAATATGTAATAACACTAGTTAGTAGTTACACTAGTACTAATAGATAATAACTTAAATATATTAATTTAATATATAACTAATAGTATACTATAATTACTATTATATATATTAGTAATTTACTATATACTAAATTACTAATAGACTATTATACTAATATAGTAATACTATTAGTCTATTAATATATAGTAAATTAGTAATATTTATTAACTTATTTATTATAAGTTTATAAATTATAACTAATAACTAGATGTAAATATCATGTAATACTAATAACTAGTAGTCATTTATTAATATAGACGGTTAGTGATTTAGTCTTAGTCTTAGTAAGTTAGTATAAATATTATTATATTAGTATTATTGTATTAGTATAAAATTATATATATTAATAATTAGTATGATAAATATTAGCCTATTAGGTAAGATAAAAATTATAAATAATTATATATAATTATAATTATTATATAAATAATAAAATATATTAATATTCATTCGGTTCGGTTCGGTCCGGTCCGGGGCAAAACCCCCCTGAACCGGGACCGAACCGAAACCTGTCGGTCCAGAGAAAATAGGACCGAAACCGACCGGACATTCTACCGGTTCGGTTCGGTCCGGACCGAAACTGCCGGTCCGGTCGGTTTTGCCGGTCCGGACCGTCCGATACTCTCCCCTACTTACAGCGCTATACGGTAATTTTAGAAAACAAGCGGCGTTGCAAACGGCGGCGGAAAAGCAACGTCACAGTGAAAATTCACTGTGGCCGTGGGTTGTGAAAAATCCACTTTTGAACGGGGACAAACTAGGACACGAAATTGATAGGGAATGGTCTAGGGATGGTTGTGAAGCTATTGGAAGTGATGAACGGCCGTGGGTGGCGGCAGAATCGCCAGAAATGGTCGGAAAGTGCAAATCGGAAACTAAGCTCGTAGGAGCTGTTCCGGTGGTCGTTGGAGGCCGGAAATGGGTGGGTTAGGACGGCAAGGAGTCGGTGATGAAGTGGTGAAGAAATGGTGGCCGGAGGTGGAGCGACGGCGGCGGATCGGAGGAAAAACCGTGGAGGCTTTGGAGGTGCGCCGGAGGTGGACGAACCAAACGCCGGTGGTTGTGTCGGCCACGCCGGTCGGCGGCGGTGGCCTGGGCTGAAAACAGCTCCGGCCGTGGGTGAGGAGAGAGAAGAGAGAGAAACCGGGGGGGGCTCGAGCGGGAAGAGGGAAGAAAAAAAAGAAAAGAAAGAAAAAAAGAAAAAGGAAGGAAAAAAAAGAAAGAAGGAAAAAGAAAAAAGAAAAAAGAGAAAAAGGAAAAAGAAGAGAAAAAGGAAAGAGCTGCAGGGAAAGGATGAGGTCCAATCCTCACTCCGGGAAAACAAAACGAACCGCCGAAAAGGGATTAAAAACCACAAAACATCTAAAAGAAATAAAACACAACATCAAATAAATTAAATTAAATTAAAAACTAATTTTAAAACGCAAATAAATTAAAATAAATAACTGATATATTAATTAAAATAAAAACAATTATTTCAGCAAAAATACACTCAAAAACGGGTCATCACAGTTGTTGCCATTGTCTTTGTTTCATGTTACTTTGTGCTATCTAAGTAATTTCAGACTAGTGTCTTGAGTTATTAAAGTATGTATTTTAAGTTACTCTGAACTGGGAAGCTATATTTGTATTGTCTTTGTATTGTTATTTCATGTGTTCTTATAGTGGATGTACTCTAAAATAGAAGTTGTTTCTTTGTTTCATTGTAAATAAATATCATGTGTAGTAGTCTTTGTGTTCTGATTACCGATGTAATCCGACTTGAAGGGTTGAGCCCGTTATCTATATTCATTGACCCAAGCTTCTGGATTACAGGATTTCAGTGCAAGAGGTCATGAATTATTTACCCAGGAAATATGACTGTGCACAACCAAAGAGGTCATGAATTGTTTGTGGGGGATATATGATCGTATAAACCATGAAATAGGAACCCATGAATTATAGACCTGATGCCTTTATCTGAGCACATATCATTCATGCCTTCATTTCCCATACTATAACAACTGATGCCTTTATCTCCCATGCATATAACAATCCCATGCACATAAGAATCAGGCCTTTATCCAAATCAAGCACATGAACATGTCCAAAAAACTATAATAGCACATAAAATAATCTATAACGCATGCATAGGTAAACAATATTGTCCTTTATCTCCCATGCACATAATGCATTCATATGTATCCAATGCATCCTTTACAATTTCAACCTGGAAATTTCCCAGAAATTCATTCAATATTCAAAATATCTTACAAAATCATTACAACCCCTCCCAACAACTCTCATTTGGTGGAAACCAATCATAGACCATGAAAACATTCAAAAGAACCCAGAATATGTCCAATTACATTCAATACACTAGATATGCAGTAATTTTCCTAGGAATTACAGCCAATACACAAAAAATATTCAGTGTTCAAAAATTGAACAATATCATTGTTGGATCTAGTTGTGTCCCATCCATACACTTCAGTTGTGATCCATCCAACCCAAATTACATCTGTAATGAATATGGCACAAATATTAAATAAAATTGTAAAATCCTATGAAAATATGAAAATAGCAACAGATATTACAGTTTCTTGACTCCTACATACTGTATTGTCTCGGAACTGGGTTCTACTAATGTCAATAATTGAGCCATCTGCCACAATCTAGTGAGCATTAAAAAATTAACATTAAAAATCAAGATGTATCAATGCCATAAATGCACAAAATATCGTAACATATAAAATTAGCCCACTTTCTCTTGAAATAAAATCAGCATGTAATATAGCTGCACATTTCCAACATTGGAGATGGGGTCTCTAATGGGCCAAATAAATTCCAACGCGTGCCCATGGCTGCTATATCTCCTTTATCTCGCTAAGAATAAAGCAAAAAGTAAAAATACTCATTTTTCTAAGTTAAACTTTATAAATCTAACACACATGAACATTAAAATAATTTTTAATTCTCCAAATGTTAAAACATGCACCTGTTTGTGCTTTCCTCCCACTTGTGCTTTCTTCTGTTTGGCTTTAACCTTCCACATATATGTCTCCATCCTGGATGCTCTTCTCAAAGATGGGGGTCTTCCTTTTCCTCTGATAACAATTGGACTCTTAACTTGTTGTGAGCTACTAACTGTAGTTGTATCCAATGTCGTAAAACCAGGTTCCAAATCTATTTGGGGCAAAGAAATGTTATATGGGACATCATTTAAGTAAATAAATTGTAATTCCTCTTTAGTAGTTATAAAGAACTATTTAAGGAGCTAGACTAAAAAATTCATCGCCTTCGAACCTGTTTGGGTTAAAGATAAGGGGCGTTGGTTCTGACAATATAATTCGGTCATCTCATGTATCATCTTCTTTGCATCTTCAAATTGCTCATTAGAATCCACCGCATAAGTTATCATCCCATAACACATTCAAAAGAATTGAATATCTATTACCATTTGGCCTCTAATCCCCTACGTCATAGCTACTTCGGATTAACGCGTATCTCCTCTTGATATCTTTTTTCTATTGGTCTAAAATATACCGATCTGACAATAATTTTATACCGTTACATTTAAAGACTGCCAAAATATGCCTACACAGTATCCCCCTCATTTGAAATAACCCACATGAACATTTTGCATTGTAGTCATCCACATTAAAATCCACTAAATATGTATCCAGTTTTGTGAACTCCTTAATACAAACTTCATCTTCTACCAAATAACTCTTCATTACACCATCCGACGTTAGTAGAGATGGATCCAAATCAAGCACATCAATTACTTGTTGCTGAACTTCCTTAAATTTAGTGTTGGTGTACAACTCTTGAAATTTCTTTTCAATTGGAGATCTAGATATACAGGGAATGATGTCGCTAAATGACTGGAATTTCGCCTGATTTTCATTCTCAATTTTCTTCAGCGCACTGTCAAACTGATTGACAAACTCCTTCAAGTTTGTCTTTGAATGGACATAGCCATAAAAAGAATTAAAAAAAAAAAAAAACGTTCATACTCTTACTGCACTAGGTTGTACTTATTCCAGCCCAAAAGTGTTCTTTCAGGAAAACCGGTACCCAATGCTCACGCTCTGCTTATAAACTTTTTAACCATGCATTCTCATGTAAGTCGTATATATCAATAAACCCTGCCCAACATTTCTCGAACTCCTCAATAGTTTGTGTATCGCACACATATTTTATCAGTTGAGTTTTCAGCCCACTTTTGTAAGCTGCATATGACCCAAGCTTCTTAAGGACTTTCTTCAGTATATGCCACAGGCAGAATCTATGTCGAATTTCTAGAAAGATAATAGCAATTGCATTTTTCATTACTCTGTCTTGATTAGTAATAATAGCCTTTGGAGCTATACTGTCCATACATTGCAACAAGGTTTGGAATAGCCATGTAAAGGTCTCTGTGTCCTCACTAGAAATCAACCTAACTCCCAAAGAATCGACTGCCCATGGTGGTTTACACCAACAAATGGTGCAAAGGGCATCCCAAACCTATTTGTCAAGTACGTGGTGTCGAATGTCACCACATCACCAAAATACTGGTAGGCTACCTGACTGCATAGATCAACCCAAAAAACATTCTTAAACCTACCGTCATTTTCTATATCTATCAATGCAAAAAATCTGTTATTCTTGTACTGTATCCTTAAAAAGTAATCTTGAAGTGTTCCAACACCACCTGCACCAATGTGTAGCTGTCGTGCTTTGTTGATGTAATTGCGACAATCATTTTTTAAAAATGGGAAGTTCTTGAAGCCACTTGTGCCAACGACAAGAGATCCGTAAGTCCTATTCATTTGTATGATAGCTAAGTCGTTTGTGTCTAGGACTCTTTTAACGATTGATGACTTACAAAATTTCATATTGCAGATTTTACAAGTTCGCTCGAGCGGAAGCTTTTGGCCGCTCGAGCGAATTCAGGCAGATTCAAACGCTCGACTGCCGCTCGACAGGGAGCTCAAGCGGGTTGCTGAAAAACGAAAATCGCTCGAGCGGAGACATTGGCCGCTCGAGCGAAATCAGACAGAGTCGAACGCTCGATGTGCACTCGATGGGACGCTCGAGCGAAATCAGGCAGAGTCGAACGCTCGACGCGTGCTCGACACCCTGCTCGAGCAAACATAGTATTTTGACAGATTTTAGGTTTTCCGCCATGGGACCATATAAAAGCCATTTTTCACTCTAGAGCCGGGAGTTTTGACTGGAGAACACTTCTTGGGAGAGAAAAACACAGTTAGAGGGATTCAATTCATCTGTTTTGAAGATG
>NC_056760.1:26022500-26122500 GCF_018687715.1 Carya illinoinensis
AGCCGAGTAAGGTAAGTCTTTGCCTAATTAACAATGAAAACATCATGCATCTTGGTCTATGATCTCAATTAACGACAAAAACATCATGCTTGTTGTCCCATAAAAACAACAACATTTTGACTGATACATGAATAACATTCCATAAAAACAAAACCATTTGAAGCATAAGTATAAAAGTTCAAATTTGAGTGGGTCATCAGGTATGGCAAGTAGGTGGGAAGGCATCTGGCATTGTATCTCACCCAAGGGAGTCAAAAACATGATAAGCAAAGGGACTAGCTCGAATTGACTTCAAGTCCAAACTGCAAAGATCTATCTCCAGATGGGCGAGTAGAAATTCTCTCAATTGCTTGATCCTGAGCTTGTATCCAAGACCCTAGGCTCTGCTCCAAATGAAATAGGCAGCTGTCAGCTGAGGAAGAATGTGAGCAACCTCATCCTGAGAACGAGTTAACTCAACATTTAGCTTAGTCACCTTCAGCTCTAATTTCGACAGTTTTTTTTTTTTTTTTGTGACTCCAGAATCTCACTCAGTTGCAAGTAATGGCTATCGTGGCTCTTAAGCTCTCTCTTCACCTCTGCCAGATATTGTTCCTCTTTGGTCTTCTCGCCCTCAACATACTCAAGCGAATGTTTGCCTCTCGACGTCCCTTTTTAGAAGCAACTAGGTGAGCAACATAATCAGCTTTTTTCTGCTTCAGCTCCTTTGCCTTTTTTATCCATCTGGTTGAGGCAGGTAAGTAGGCTATTCCGTTCGTCTCCTTAGCCTCGGCCTCATGACGAAGTTGGCTAGCTTCTTCTAAGGAGCTCACTAGTTCTGATTTGAGCAAATAAACTTGCCCACACAAGGAGGCAACCTGATCTTCCAATTGATGGGAGTAGGATTCGACCCTAGATAGCCCCTAGACTATCTCTTCTTTCTCTACCTGTGCAACAAGAGTGCATGGACTGGTTTTCTTTTTCCAAGTCCAAGCAGTCATCAACTAAAGCAGCCGCTAAATGATCAACCCCTTAAAAACACAACCAAATCAAGATCAAATGGGCAAAACCATGAAAAAACAAGGCAAGAGAAAATCACTGGAGAAAGGATGCTATAGAGATTACGAACGGTGGCATGAAAGGCCTCCTCTCAACATGCACTTAAAGGCCAAGATGAACCATTAGGCCGAGAACTTGATGAACCGCAATACTTAGTAGATCAAAGGACATGCTAACAAAAGGTACAAAATATTCTGAAGGTGGAGAGCCTAGTGTAGACAAGGGAGAAGCCGTGAAAGGATTAGGGATACCAAAAGGAAAAGGTGTGGGTGCTTCTACCTGAGCAAATGCCACCACTACATCGGGGGAAGACTGATGAGCAGGAGGGACCATGGTGTCTTCCTGATTGTGTGACACCCAAGGGAACTCAATGAAAGGATGGCCAACTAGGAAAGTCAACAAGGGTCCGCTATCTCCTATCGGGCAAACACTAAAGGGCAAATAGGTAATTGACACCCTACTCCCACTTACATCGACCCCAAAGATCCTACGTGGAGAAGATTGGATAAGGTGAAAGGCATCTCAGGAGTGATCACACCCGAGATAGTTGAGGCGATAGGCAAACCAAATGCAAAGAGAGTGGCCCCTACCAACGGGCCCTTAAAATCTTCGACTTGGAAAGACTACCCGAGGGCCTCAAAAGGACAAGGAAAACAGCTCGATGTGGCAAAAGGAGATCCCAGGAAGTCTGGATTTCAGGTCACGATGACCTTATCCTCATCCAAGCTAGCAACATCCACTTGGGCCATCACATGGGGGCAAGTTGGCAGAGCAGCCTTGAGTGGAACTGGCAAACTCCTATCACCAATTCCAAATTGGCCTCAGCCTGAGCCATAATCTCATCAAGGGAATTGGTTGTAGGCCCTTGGGGGCATCCCAAATCTTTTCTACAGTTCGCTTGGGGAGGCGATGAGGGTCTAACCCTAGTAAAGCTCGACTCATCTAAAGGGTCACAGCGCGAGCAGATTTAGGTGAGCTTTTTTCATCTTCTTGCCTTCCATTGTTGATGACAGACCTCTCTTCGGACCACTAGTCAACGACGGGGCACCTAGAAATTGGTAACCAAAAACATGTTCCCTGCTGGGCAAAATCACAGATCTATCAATATTGGCATGGGTTAATATAACATTTGACTAGGTGGAATTGTTGTTCTCCTCTACCCAAGCCTATACCAAAAGAATGAAGCCTCCTCGTTGTTGGAAAGGATAATCTCGAAGCCACGGTCATCAGGAATAGGGTTTCATGAGGCCTTAATAGGAAACTCCTGATTCGCAGCCTCATCTAAAGGGAACTCCCAACCTTCACTTGACATGAAGAAAAATTTCCCCTTACAGTCATTGGCATGGGAATACTTATGCTCCAGTTGGAACAACCGATTATGAACCCTGAAAGTACAAAGGTTTTCACCCAAACACCTGAAGCCATGAAGGGAAAGGAACTCACAGGCAGTCACATCGAGCTACTCATCGCCAGTTGGCTCTAGAACCCTCTACCAAATAACACAACAAGCCATCAGAAACTGCCCAGCGTTGGGCACAAGTTGGGCAGGAGCAAGACCTAGGAAATTTAGCACGTTGCACACAGGATGAAAAAAGGGTAAGCGAAGCCCTATCGAGAACGGAGCCAGGTACAAGGCCACATAAACAGCCAAGCCTTTGATATCTGCAACTCAACGGCACTACTCAAGCAAGCCCAAAACAATGAAATATGGGATCTCGTAATAGTCTCTCGCAAATTCTAGCTCGTGATGGGTTGTAGACACAACCCATTGATGACCCTCAAAAGTAGAACAAGAGCCAGCGACCACCTCTTCAAAGCGAGTAGGAGGATTGTGGGCTCGAGAAGACCTATCTCGACAAAAGGAAGGTGGGCAAGAAGATTTGGGTGAGGCCATCGATTCGAAAGAAGATAGAAAGGGTTCACAAGGCAGCAAAGCATCTAAGAAGAAGATGAGAGTACCAAAAGGGTTGGAGTAAGGAAAGACGAATGAGTATTTGAGAGAAAAAATGTGACTAAATGTAAAATGGCAAAGGGGAACGTGAAGAAGTGTGAAAGTGGAACGATTCTCTAACATGGGCAATGAGAAAAGATAGAAAGCCCAGAACACAGAGCGACACCATCATTATAAGTCCATCACGCTGCGCGTGGTGAGACTTTGCAGGATAATTGGAAGGGGTTTAATCCCCTCCTCTTTTTATAAGCCCATTGGATAGCCTTTTGGGCTTAAGCCCAAGCCTAGGTCAACAAGCTCTGAGCTGAGAACTCAGCCTACTAAGATAATATGGTGACAACCACTCTAAAATCTCAAATAAGTTGTCATTTGTTAACCGCTCCGGAAGGCAAGGGAAGTTCATATAGTTATCGTGTCACTTGAGTTTCAAATGAGAGATCATGCGGTTACTATACCTAAAAGGGGGCACTGTTGGTTCTATTTATACCCGCGTAAGTATGACAATGAGATCATTTTCTACTTCCTAAGAGATCCCTATTATCTTTTCTAATTTAAACACCAGAGGCGTTTCTACACACCTCAAGCCACTTCTCCTTTTGGTGGCAAGTGATTGCTTGTGTGGCAATGTGAAATATGTCCATAACACATTGAATGGAGTGTAGTCATGCTTGATTAAGACAATAGAAATGTATGTTCATGTAGTAACTTATGGAATGATGCCGAAGAAATGCCAGAATCTAGCCGGAAAATGAATTGGTCAACCTCTAGCAAGATGAGAGAGAGAGAGAGAGAGAGAGAGAGGAACCTCGATCTATAAAATGGACCTTCAAACCTGAAATGGGAGAAAATTGGGTCTTAGGAACTTGAGTCTCGGTATCATGGAAAGCGGTGATTGAAACTCGGACTGAAGCATCGGCGGCAGGGGGAGAGAGCTTTAAACTGGAAGGCTCAGTGTTATGCATTCTCTGTTATTAGTTTTATCTTTTCTCCGTTTTAAGTTAATGACTGATGGTTTGCAGTGTGGGATTATAAACACGATACCCTGCAAAACTAGAAAGGAAAGCACGGAGAGCCCCCTGCTTTGGTTTAAAAAAGAAAGGGGAATGGAGTGTAGGAACGGCCGGAGTGATGGTGCGGTGACATGCACGTTAACGGCACCTTCGTACAACGGTACAAGCAAGAAGGGGGTACGTATCAATTGCCGGCCATTCAAAGCTACATATTGCCCCGAGAAACGCATGATGAGTCAAGTACAATCACAATATTGTAAAATGAATAATAGTTGTAAATAAGAACAAACATCTTTTAACTAACGACCAAAACATTCAGATGATCAATTTTGTTTTTCTTTCATTTCTTTTCTCTTCTTTTTTTTTTCTTTAAAAAAAGATCTTTTTTCTTTTAGAAAAAGAATTGCTTTCATCGAGTAGAGTGTCATGGGTTAAAATTTAAAGGAAAATAATTTAGTTACAAAAAAATTATACACAAGTAAACTTACAAATTAATATGACTTAATATGGTATATCAAATTATAAAGTTAGTTTTATTATAAAAAATATCTAACGAATTTTATGAAATCACATCAGTTTGTAGATTTATTTTGTGTAATCTTTTTATATCTGTAGCAGTTTTAAAACTTAAAACCACTTAATTAATAAACTCTTCATTTATGATTTTTTTTTTCAATTTATTTGTTGGTATGTAGGAGCAGTCACTGAGATCTCGTGCCGTCCAACCCCCCATCTTAATTATGTCTGTCTCTCAAAATGAGAAATGGATCACATACATAAATATGAAGTCCCTTCTTACAACAATTATTATTATTATGGCTACTGGTCAAGTGGGTTTTGATCAGATGTCATGAATTAAATCATGTTCAAAAAATAATATAAAATACCATACTTTATATATAATCTATTTCTCTCATGCATCCTCAAATTTTAAAAATTATTTTGATAAATTAAGCTCAAATAATGATCCATCTAATGGCTGTGACAAAGCAATAGCAATCTTAAGAAACACTCATGCAAACCGAAAAGCTCCTAAAAAAAGAATTCCACATGATGATGCTTCATTTGCTTTTTTACGTTCAAAGATGAGACAAGATTGGCCACCGCACAGGCACAGGCACTCTTTCTTTTTCTTCTTTCAATCAAAGTACCTAAATTTATTGCCGTTATCTCTGCCTAATTGCCTCACACAGCATATACCCATTCCCATTCCCATTCTCATCTCCCAACAAAGCACTCTCACACTCCAAGAGAGACATAACAGAGATCAGGATCTATGAAGAAATCAGACCAGACTCGGTTGTCGTCTTCTTCCTACAGGGAAAACATTGCGCCCGAAACCCTACATTCTAAGAGCATCGGATGCATGTCCGGCATTGTCAACCTAGTTTCCAAGTACCATAATCGCCGCAAATTCCTCACTTTCGGTTTGTTTCTCTTCTAACCCTACTACTAACTGTACATGCATATTCTAGATAGAGTCCTTAAGCTAGTCATATGCATAACCTAATATATAGAAATCCGTTTGTTTGTTCTCTCAGGAAAGAAGCAGGAAAAGATCAATGCGGTCTCTTCTCCTGCTAAACCAAAACCCTCCTCGGTCTCAACAACCCAAGCTTCCCCATCAGTAGTACCGCAAGAGCAAAGCGCAAAGGAGGGAGAAAACGCGGCCGTTGATCAGCGAAAATTGTCTTGCGACATGCAAAGGAGCCCTACACTTCCGGCGGAGATGCGGCACTCGAACTCCTCAAACTCACCGCAGCACTTCCGGACTCCGCCGGCTCTGATGGCGCGGCTGATGGGGTTGGAGGGAATGCCGGAATCGGCAGCAGAGAAGAGAAGGAAGCTCTTAGGAGCGCTGGAGAAATGCAACGAGGACTTGAACGCGCTCAGGAAGATCATCGAGTCTGTACAGTTTTCGGAGCGGCCGAAATCAACGGACGAGGGTCAACATGTTGACGGGGAAACTAATACGTTGAAAAGATGGTCGGAGTTCAATGGCGAGCAACAGCAGCCGAGTCCGGTGTCCGTGCTGGACGACTTCACTCCTTCACCTTCGAGTACTACTACTGGACAGTACTGCCACTCCAGAAGGCACGCAAACGGTTCGTTCTGTTCTGTTTTCTTTGCTTTGATTTCTCTGATTTACTACTTATGTGTACTTGCATTCCATAAAAATAAAATTAAAACATTAATACATTAACGTAAATTAAACTTAAGGAATCAATAATTAATCTTAGTAGTTGTTCAGATCGGACAAAATTAAGTTTCTATACAAAATATTAATTATCTACTCTATACTTTCTGAGACCTTTGCCCTCATTGACTGTGATAACTTGTGGCATACTCCACCATTAAATTAATGGACGCATATAGGAAACTAATATTCTATTCTCAACCACATGCCATCTAATTGTATGAATCGGAGAACTACTATATATAACATTATTATTATTAAATGATAATAAATGTGTTATATTATATATAATAGGATGCGAGTGAGATAGTAATATATTGTATAGCATTATTCATCATTTAATAAGAATAAATATGTTACATCTTATTTAGTATGATACAAATGGAATGGTTCAATGGTAGTATATTGTATAGAATTTTTCATTTGAACCATTTAAAATAACTCTTAATTAAATGAAATGAATACACTAGTATTAAACGAAAAATTTTATTCATCATCTTCACATACCACACACCATACACATTTTTTTATATTTTTTTATTTTTTGTCTTATTCTTCTTAACCTAATTAAATTCTTCTACTCATCGTGATTCATATATCACATATTTAGTAAAAGAAAAAAAAAATGTGATGTGTGGTGCTTGTGTGGGAATGATGATTAGCAGATCTCTTAACAAAAATTATATAGGTGGTGATTACAGATAAAATTAATTCTATTTCAAACTTACAACAGATTAAAACAATTAATATTGTTGATTAAAATCCCTAGCTAAAATTCAAGCCCGTCTTGTGTTGTCATGACTCATTTCAAGCAATTTCATTTGTACGTTGACATTAATTAATCCCTACACTACCATATATATAAATATATATAAAAGGTAAGTTTTGTTCATAGAAATGTCGCATTGGGATTTTAGGATTTTCCTCTAACAGTAGACAATGATGTATCCAGAAAATTAAAGTGCATGTTCCACACATATACCAAGGTTTAGGATTCCAACTCAGCATTTTATTTCCCCTAGCTCTGAGCAGTTCAAAGTTGAAAATCATGATAAGATGACCAGGTCATGTTTGGACCCATGTATGCATTATAAACATTGGTAGTGGGAGACCATTTGATTATTTTTAAAGCCACTTTCAACGATAAGGTCAGTGGATCTTCACCTAAATATATTATATATAATATAACAATTAATGACTTACAGCTGTTATTTTAAGAGAAATATGGCTAAATATTTACCTCTCTTCCTGTTTTTTTTTTTTTTCTCAACCATATTGCTGTTACTTCCTTGCACCACCCAACATTAATCAATGCACCAAAAAAATCTTCGTAATTCTACCTTTCCCTCTCTCTACATATATATAATAATATTATATACTACATTCTTATTTTATTTTTATCTTATTATATAATATGTAATATATTTATTATTATTAAATAATAAAAAATTATTTAATAAAATATTATTCAATAATAACAAATGTCACATTTTATGTAATAAGATAAAAATAAAAAGATAACCAATGTGGCGTATAGATTATATATATATATATATATAGGCTTTGTATTATATTTGGGGTGGGGGACCACGTGTGTGTGCATGTGTACGTGGCTCTGATTCATGATGCAGTCAAAGATGGGTTCGAAGGAAAAAAGAGAGAGAAGTAAAAAGAAAAGAAAATACAGCTTTTATCGCTTTAACTTTTGACAGACGTTAATCAAGTACTTAAATCAGGTTTGAGGATGGAGGAGAACAGTACTAGTGTCCAAGCGCATGCCATAGAACGTACTCATGAGTAGGTCCAAACGCACTTGAGCTGTCAAAAACAATATGTCATCGAACAGCTAGGGCTTTTTATCTTTTTCACTTTCCCTGGTGTACGTTATACATTAATCACATGACCTGTCTCATTAACTAAGAATAGGGTAACATCATTAATTATAAGAAAAATGTTTCTAATTTGTTACGAAAATATCAATTTTTTTTTATCTATTTTTGTCACAAATAACTTATTATAAATACTCTTTTTTTATAATACTGCATACGAAACAACGAAACTAGAGTGCGTTCGAAAATTAAATTGTTTTCAAATTAATTCGTTATTATTAATAAATTATTTATTATTATTTTATTATTATTAATAAATTATTTTACTATTATTCATAGATGATTTTAGATACTGAGCATCCAAACATAGACTGAATTATATTAAGAGAGTGCTGTTGATCATCATAAAGACATGAGCAGATATAAGAATATTATATAAAAGTAACACGCATGCAGGAAGACTAGTACAACAGCATCAAAAGCAACTGAGGAAGAAGCCAGGGGAAGAGGAAACCACAAAGATATATTTCCACGACAGAATGATCAACATTACCGAAACAGTTGAGAGGAAAGGAGACATTTATAACGTAGGATCAATATCGTCCATATGGAGCAGTAAAGCCATGATAGAGAGTGTGGAGGAAGTGTGTAGGGATATTGATTGGGGAAAGAGGAGAGAAATTGGAAGAATTGGGTTGGCTCTACAGGATCACATTTGCAGGGACTTGATTGAAGAGATGGTAGGAGAAATGGGATGTTGTAACATGTATGCATTACCGCTTGAGGCTTGTAAGAGAAGATTATGTTTCTGATTATCATCATTGTGTGTTGCATCATTGATTGATATAAAAACAAACATGGCTTTTCGATGAAGTATGCTTTGTTAATTCTTTCTATGCGGTTTGTTTTCGGTACGTGCTCATGTATTATAGATTAAAAAATAATAATAATAATAATTTACAAGTTCGTTTGTTGATGTACTATTAATAATGTAAGAAGTTTTCTGTATTACTTTTTAACTTTTCATATTATAACTATAATATATTGCTATTGGAACATTTGAAAATTACTGCTCAGATGATCCTCTTAACATGGCACCATAACGTGGTATTACGTAATTTATTAAAAATAAAAAAAGAACATAAAAATATATTCAAACCAAAAAGGCATCCAAAACTACTAAAAAAAAGGACTAAAACTCTAGGTTTCCTCTACCCCTTTTGTATTTGAGTTTTTATTTTTATCTTTTAATAAACCATAATATTGTGACATCATATGATAATGTATAATGACACGTCAAGAGAGTCATTTGATCGGTAAGTTTTATATGATAATTAAAGTAGCATTCTTCAACTACGATATATCTCACAACAAGGACGACATCATGTATTTCGATATGTACTAACTTCTGATCTATAAATAAAATGTGGAGCTGGTTGGCTAGCTCTATATATGTACGCTGTTTAATCTGTTCTCGGTTCAATCTCCAGGATATATTCATGATCTCCTTGATAAAGCACATCTTTTAAATCAAGAGATTAGCTAGCCATGTGATTTTAAATCAAGAGATTAGCAGCTAGCCAACCAAAGGAGAAGAATATTGTGATTCAATAAAGTCAAATCAAGTAAAAGCTACCATCAAGGAAAGATAACAGGGTTTTGTTAGGACGTTGTGGTATAGGGCATACAATTACAATTGAAGTAGAAATGAGAAAGAATGAAAAATAATGAACGCTAAAAATTTTACGTGGAAAAATCTCCAAACTAATTGGAATAAAAAATCTTTCACGGACAAATTGTCGAAGGATTTTACTATAGCAAAATGATTAAAAGAATTTCTCCATAGAATAAGGAGAGCACACTTGGCAATACCATCTCTTATAAAATTAGAAAAATACACTCTTTCTTATAAAAAGAAAGATAATATTTAGGAAAAATCTCACTATTTTCTCTCTAAAAAACTCTCTCTTTCTCTATATTTTGCTTCCAAAATGGGATAGTATTTTGAAGAACAAAAGCATATATATATATAGGAAATGAAGGTGGTGGGAATATGGTTGTTTGGCAATGTGAAATGTGAATTCAAGCTGGAACAGCTTGATATGTGCTGTCAAATAACCCACCATTTTTTACCAATTCTAATTCTTAATGAAGAAGAAAAATGATTCTTATCCTTTTATCCATTTGTTGAAAGTTTTGACCCATAAAAGTCCACAAAAGTGGCTTTACCGCCACAGGTTTTTGGAAATTTCCTTCAAAGTCCTATAAAAACATGACAAGTGTCTATTATAACTTAGAATAAATATTGACATGATTCCTTCATTTAAAAAAAGCATATGTTTGTTACATGCTTAAGAGATAAATGTCCATTTTTTTAAATTGATTCAGTTTGAAAGAAAATTTTGTCCGAAAGACAATATCTTTAGAAAGTTGTATCCATATTGGCATATATATGCACATATGGGTAATGATACTTTTACACTTTTTTTACTACCATTTTACTATCCATCCTTTTTTTCCTTTAATTTACTCTTAAATATTGATTAAAAATATCATAACATTACTTTCTTGCATAATCTAGAAGAAAATAAATTTAATCAATTAACGTTATCATGTAAATTAATTAAAAATAAATTACTTTCATTATATATAAATACATACATGTTTTAAGAAAGCAAACGGGTATATGCTTGTTGAATATATATATATATACATTAATAGTAAGGGACTACGTGCAAGGCACATATACCCCATGCACGTAGCGCCCGATTGAAGAAAAAAATTAAAAAAATTAAAATAAAATAAATCTTCATAGAAGCAGACAGATTCTGAACACCACCTAATATAATTAAAAACAACATTCTTTGCATATATAACTGGGCCAGCATACAAGATCATCATTCAAAGAGCTAGCAACCTGTTATGGGTACATGAGAGTTGCACATTCAAAATCACCTAGTTTATAAACACCATTCTTTACGTAAGTATTATTAGGTTTGACGTATATACTGACCATCAGCACGGTTACGAAATTAAAGATATCAAATCAATCATTTATGAAAACAGATATCCTATAAGTGTTTAGCTATGACCATTTCTCTTATAAAATGAAACTAATATTCTAAAATCATACGAGTTGAAAATTTTTCACTGGTTAATATATTTGGTGCTTAGAAAGTTTAGCAAGATAATGTTTTTTTGAGCATTTGCTGAAAGTGAATTTGGATTTTGTGTTTTGTTTTTTTTTTTTTTTTTTTTTTTTTTTTGGGGGGGAGTGTCCCAGAAATTTTTATAAAGAAGAGAGTTGGGTAAAGCCCAACAGAAAATTTTTGGACTGATATTTTACCTTGGCTTGATTCCTTTTAGGGGCTTGAGTTTTTATTTGTTCCAACAATCAATAAGTTATCTTATGTTGGGTTGGACTTGATTTTAATTAGACTTACTTCCTGTGTCGTTGGGCTTAATTGTTGAATTGTTGTAATAGGTTTAAGTGGGGTTGGGCTTAACATTTAAGTTGGGTTTACTTTTAACTGAAATAAAGATATTACTAATTGTTAATTTATCGAAAATACTTAAGGGATTTAAAGTACATTACTAATTGTTAAATTTATGATTAACCTATAGTATTATGAAGTCTATTTTATAAATTTAATATTTCCATTGTTTATTTTGTCAGATTTTAATGGTTCTTCTCATGCATAGCTGACATACTATCCACTCTATCATCAAATATTTTTCTTTTAATTTTTCAGAGTCATATTCTTTTGGTTTTTCTTTATCACTTAAGTTTAGGGGTGTAACGGGTCTAATTTTATACAATTTTTTAAACCAAACTGGTTATACTAGTTTTGTATTTTCAAAAACTGATTATGTACCAGTTTTGATTATTTTCCTAAACCGGTACTTCTAGTTTTATTAATTCCGGTCGGTTCGGTCTGGTTTTTCAGTTTTAGTATAACTATATTATTATAAGTTATAGTGATTTAATATAGTATTAGTATTAATATATAAAAGTGATTTAATATAGTACTAGTATTAATATTAAATTACTAAGAACAAGTATAGTATAGTATAGTACTAGTATAGTATTAATATTAATATAGTACTACTAGTATTAATATTATCATATAAAAGTGATTTAATATTAATAAGTTCTAATAATTTAATATAATATCATCACTAATACTATAGTGATTTAATATAGTATTAATATTAATATACATTAGTATACTAATGTATACCAATTAATAAAAGTGAAATGTAATTACTATTACTATATTAATATATATTAGTATTATTAATGTATTATGTATTTATCAAAAGGATTTAAAGGATTATGTTGAGAATTGATTAAGCCTAAAAATGTAATTAATATATATTTTTTATATTAATAACATATGATCAAACAAATGTTCATGTTTAATATTATAATTTTATGTTATAAATTTATTTCATATATAATTATATATAATATATATAATTATATATATAATATTAAAAATTAATTATATATAAATATGAACTGGTCTAGTCCGGTTTCAAAAATCTTAAAATCAGAATCAGATCAATTATATTTGGTTTGTGGAATCATGGAATTGGTCCTGGACCGAACTGGTCCAAAACCGGACCAACCAATTAGGCCTGGTCCAAGCCGATTTTTCGGTTCAAACTTTCACCTCTACTTAAGTCATACTCTTTTGATTTTTTTTGCACATCTATCTTGAATCTGTATTGGTACCATGCATCTGAATGACCATCTGAGGTACATGACATAATACACATATAATTATAACTATTGAATCTGGACATAATGCAGAATAACATAATTGTGTACTATGCTGGATGATATGTTTGCATATATTATGACATACGGGTACATAAAAAGTGACTGTCAAAAAACTGGCTTTAATAATAATTTATCTAAACTAAAGTGATGATCCTAATTTATTATCAAATTACTTATTTCATTATGCTGCTTCCTGAATCTCACTTCATAACTTGTCACCTGCATGAAGTATTAAATGCCACAAAATATGTCTAGTTAAACGTGTCCTAATATCTCTCGTAATTAAATTCATACCATAGAGAATAATTAGGTATTCTGTTTAAAATGGAAATCAATGAATATTGATATTTTAAATTATTTAGATACTAATAACCTATTCTCACTTCCAAATTATAATTATGTAAAGTATTTAGTCCTTATACAAATCCATTAAAACAAATCGTGAAATCTGAATTTATAAAACGGCTAAATTTTATTATGAATAACATAATTATTCAACTTTACAAAAAAATCTAATAAATAATAATGTCATTTGAGTATGCTTCACATACTTCTTTATTTTCTACTTATATCTATAATAAATTAATTTTATCAAAGCTAACAAAATAACAATGGAAAATCTTTTTGATAAAACTATTATTATAATCTAATAATAATTTAAGACAAATAACATATTACAATTTAGTAGGAAATTATATTCTATTTGAATCTATTAAACAAAGCTGGAAACTCTTTTAATAAAATATACATAATCAGACTTAACGTGCTAAGACTCGTATTATTTACTACTAAATTTTGTTGTAAAAATTAATACTTAATAAACATAATTAAAATCCTTAAATATTTTCTATAAAATAGTTTATTGACTAATAATCTTCAAATAAAACAAAAGTCCATGTAAAGTTAAATAAGCCCAATTAAAACAAGCAAAACAAATCTAGATGCAAGCTGATTTAATAAGCCCAATTAAAAACATGGTTTAACCAAAAATTCAAGTCCATTAAAACTCAAGTTGAAATTAGGTAAGCCCAACTACAACAAAGTCCACGAGAGTTTAGACCATCTAAAAAGATCAGGGTTATTTTGGTCAATACACTAAAAGGTTCAAAACCTTCACAAAATAATACGGCAGAGGGTTTTTTATGGCAATCTTTGTATTGTAATTATACTAACATATGTATGAACTTTTAAATGCTGAAGAACTTACAAGTAATTTAAAGTGACAGATATGATTCTAGAACCATAGGGCGTTGTGCGGCATACTTACCTAATGAGTAGAGGACACCGTACGGAAGAAACAAGGACGCGATGGAGCTTAGGTAGCTATGTCGATATTCACGGTGGTGCGGCTAGAGGTCGACAATGGCAGAACGAGATGGAGGAGACGCGGTTGAGGACGATAGTGGCTGAAGCAGAAATTTCCAGTGACATAGACTTTGAGATGGAGAATACACGATGGATCTGGGCTCACATGGTGGCTGTTGGCTGAGACGTCCATGTGGAACCGAGATAACAGCAATGCAAAGGGAACTCATCTCCATTCCCATACTTTGTTGTATGTGTTGAAGAAAATTACTTTGGGGTTTTGTTTTTGTTGTTATTTTATTTTATTGTCTGATGAGTTTCTGGGCTTGTTGGGTTTCTTTCTTCTTCATCAAGCTGCTAATGTGGGAGACAGTTGACAAAGTGTGGCTCATCAAAGTTTTTTCTTCATTTAGTTTGCTTGTTATATGTTTGGTTTGGTACCAAAGATTTCTTCGCTAATGCACTTCCAAGTGAGTGTCTTTGTTAGTCTAAAAGCAAGCAATTGCGTGATTTTGGGTAGGAGAGAGAGAGAGAGAGAGAGAGAGAGAGAGAGAGAGAGAGAGAGAGAGAGAGAGAGAGAGAGAGAGAGAGAGAGAACTTGTAGACAATTGCTATTTTACATTGATCACTGAAAATTGCACAATCAACATTTAACTTTACACAACCTACAGTAGGTGAAACCCAACCTAAGATAGAACCTTGAGAATCACTTGATCCTTTCTTGATCTCGGTATGTTCTTTGTATAATGCTAGGGTCTGATTCATCATTTGATTAGGATGAATGATCTTTCCTTCAAAAAAATTTTGTTTCCTTCTATACCAAAATTTCCAAGTTAGAAGAAAGAATCTGTCTAAATCCCTTTTAATAGCTAGGCTATGCACTCGCAGAGCTAAACTCAGCATATCAATCCCCTCATCTAATTATGCTAAATATTGAAATTTCTTATTCCAACTTTGTCTAATCAGAGGGCAAAAGAATGAGGCATGAGAAATATCTTCAGAGGCCCTATTCTTTCTTCTTCATCAAGTTTTATGCTAATGTGGGAGACAGTCGACAAAGTGTGGCTCATCAAAGTTTTTTCTTCATTTAGTTTGCTTGTTATATGTTTGGTTTGGCACCAAAGATTTCTTCGCTAATGCACTTCCAAGTGAGTGTCTTTGTTAGTCTGAAAGCAAGCAATTGCGTGATTTTGGGTAGGAGAGAGAGAGAGAGAGAGAGAGAGAGAGAGAGAGAGAGAGAACTTGTAGACAATTTCTGTTTTACATTGATCACTGAAAATTGCACAATCAACATTTAACTTTATACAACCTACAGTAGGTGAAACCCAACCTAAGATAGAACCTTGAGAATCACTTGATCCTTTCTTGATCTCGGTATGTTCTTTGTATAATGCTAGGGTCCGATTCATCATTTGATTAGGATGAATGATCTTTCCTTCAAAAACTTTTTGATTCCTTCTATACCAAAATTTCCAAGTTAGAAGAAAGAATCTGTCTAAATCCCTTTTAATAGCTAGGCTATGCACTCGTAGAGCTAAACTCAGCATATCAATCCCCTCATCTAATTATGCTAAATATTGAAATTTCTTATTCCAACTTTGTCTAATCAGAGGGTAAAAGAATGAGGCATGAGAAATATCTTCAGAGGCCCTATTCTTTCTTCTTCATCAAGCTTTATGCTAATGTGGGAGACAGTCGACAAAGTGTGGCTCATCAAAGTTTTTTCTTCATTTAGTTTGCTTGTTATATGTTTGGTTTGGTACCAAAGATTTCTTCGCTAATGCACTTCCAAGTGAGTGTCTTTGTTAGTCTGAAAGCAAGCAATTGCGTGATTTTGGGTAGGGGAGAGAGAGAGAGAGAGAGAGAGAGAGAGAGAGAGAGAGAGAACTTGTAGACAATTGTTGTTCATCGGGTATTCTACTTTCAGACCAATCATAAGGGACGAAATAGATAAATTCATGAGGGATAAAACCGTTAGAAAAAGTTGAAACAAAAAACACTATTGCTTTTCATGATTGTATTCATTTTTTTTATAGGAAAATGAACCCTTAAATCAATTACTAACCAAACAATTTGAGAAATACATTCTGGAAATGAATTCAACCAAACTAACATGTCTTCAAGACTCCATGCATGTTTTGCCAACCGATAGGCTGCTTCATTAGCAGTACATCTTGTGTGTTTGATTGAGTACCTTGAAATCATCTTCATCAACACCTTAACATCATAGACTAAGTTCCCTAACAAAGACCAATTCTGACCATCATCAAGTAAGTCATTTACCACAAGAAGGGAATCAAATTCCCCTACTAGATTTTGCAAACCCAAGAGAACACATAATTGTAAACACCTTAGAATGGCCAGCAACTCGATTTTCAATGGCTCTCTAACTTCTGCTTCCTTCCTGCTTGCTGCCATAAGGACCATTCCTTTGTCATCTCTCAAAATTACGCCAACCCCTGCTTTACATTGATCACTGAAAATTGTACAATCAACATTTAACTTTACACAACCTACAGTAGGTGAAACTCAACCTAAGATAGAACCTTGAGAATCACTTGATCCTTTCTTGATCTCGGTATGTTCTTTGTATAATGCTAGGGTTTGATTCATCATTTGATTAGGATGAATGATCTTTCCTTCAAAAACTTTTTGATTCCTTCTATATCAAAATTTCCAAGTTAGAAGAAATAATCTATCTAAATCCCTTTTAATAGCTTGGCTATGCACTCACAGAGCTAAACTCAGCATATCAGTCCCCTCATCTGATTATGCTAAATATTGAAATTTCTTATTCCAACTTTGTCTAATCAAAGGGCAAAAGAATGAGGCATGAGAAATATCTTCAAAGGCCCTATTGCAGAAAGGGCATTGATCTTCAAAGGCATTGATTCAAGGACCAATTAAGTCTTGTTTGATTGTAAGACTCAACTGAAATCAATATTCAGTCTAATTTAACTCAATACATCTTTATATGTGGAACCGACAACCTTTTTCAATTTTTCATAAATAATACTAAACTTATTTTAAAATCTAAACACATATAACTAACTTTACCTACTCAATTCACTATTATTCATACAAAATTCAGTTTAACTCAACATGGAAACGTAGCCTAAAAGAGCCATGCTAGCCATCATTAATGACCGACTGAGAATCGAGTACTGCTACGTACGTATGCATGGCCTCACGCATGATTAATATTATTGTTATATGCATGCAGAGGACGTGGCTCAATAATATTATTGTAGCTCAGAAGTTTAACTAAGAGATTGCATAAATATTGTTAGTACTGACCTTAATTAATTAACTTGAGGGGATGATCAACAGTACTAAATTCGGAGCAAAAAACAGCTTTTATATCTTTTTATTTTTTGCTCGATCGTTCTGGTACCGTACGTATGTTTTTTAATAAAATGATGCTTGAAGTTGTACAAATATTTGTTTGCTAAAGAGGATTAGGGTTCTAATTTGAATGAATTATCCTATAGGCGTAGATTAATTCCTCGATAAAGGCGTTGACGGTCCCAAACTTTTACCTTAACGAATTAAGTTCGATCATACCTTTCTAAATTACGAGCTTTTATATTCAACAACCGCAAAGCATTTAAAAAAAAAAAAAAAAAAAAAAAAAAAAACAACCTCAAAGCACCAACATTGGAATAGCCAAATGTCATTGAAATATATAGCTAAATTTTGTATAAAGGACCTGCATTAGACTAGCTAAAACCTTTAGCTTAGATTTCATCCAATTAGTTAATTCTATGCTTACTTGTTCATTACTTGCATTGTATGCTGATGTTAATTAGTTTATTCCGAGTTTATATGTGTAATTTTTCATATATATATATATATATATATGTCTGTGTGTGTGTGATTTCTGTTACATATAGTTATTTTTTTATATTATTTGTATATTTTACTAATGTGATTGGACAAAACAGTTATTTTATATTAAAAAAATAACTTAACTAATTACATTAATGAAATATATAAAAGTTACTATACATAAAATTTTTGTGTAGAAATTTTAGCTATCAGAGGAGAAATTAAGCTGGCATCATGCACGTGCAATTGCAAGTTTGAACCAAGAATCTGTGTCCATGGAGTAAGTGGAGTTATTTAAGTTTTCTTCTTATTTAATTATCAATAAAATGAACAAAAATCAGTGAAGTCCGAGCTAGGAGGGACTGTGCATAGGCGATTGCATTGAGCTCGTAGCTAGGGAATAAGCGATTATGATTTAATAAGTTGGCAAAATAATGCCCCCCTTTTGTGCTCTAAACAAGAAGATCGAGTCTCTCCCGTGCATGCAGAACGGACATAGTTATCTCCAATATATATATATATATATATCCTGGAAGAAAGATAACTACTTTTCTTATTGAGAAATGATATTTGTAAATAAAATACGCAAGTCCCATATATTATTTTTTTTAAAAATTGAGTAAATATAAAATTTATTCAAAAATTTTAATTTTTTAATAATTGATCCAATTCTTTTTCTGAAAAGTGTGAAACACTACACAATACATGATTGTATCTTACATTACTCAGATAAAAATTACAAAGATTCATGCAAAATTTGTGAAAGCTAAAACACAGCCAAGCAAGTTTCAGAACATGCATTGCAAAACGTGTATTTGTGGAAAATCATACCAAAAGTGAAAATGTTACATCGCCAATCACACTGTCCAATGGAAATATTCATTACAGCATCCATTCACTTTCCCCACCCCATCAATGGACGAACAATAGTTGGCCACAAATCCCCATAATACCAGTTCAATTATGTCTCTATGGAACATTATAATCTCTTCAAACTTTTCTTTCTTGCATCTATTTTTTTCTTGTCTGCCTGAACTTTTGCCAATCCACCTTCCTTCTTTTGTGGATTGATCGCTGTGGCCGGAGCAGACCCACTAACTCCAGTGTCTGCTGTGGGTGCTACGGCAGCTGGCTGCTCTGGCCCATTTCCCCTGGTGGCTGTTGTAGAAGGGGCCGGTGGGGATGGTAATGGCAAGGCAGCACCTGGTGATATGCTCTTCTGATCAGCATTAAGAACTGAGGTATTGGTCTGGTCAACATTCAATGCAGTGGTGGACTCGGATATAGCTCCCGATTTAAACTTGGGTTTTGGCTTAGCATGGATCCCAGTATAAAGCCTGCAAAAAGTTTGGAAACACGCTCAGGTTCCTTGTACTCAAGGAAGAGAGAGGAGAAAAGGGGTGGTGTGGGGGAAGGGAAGGGAGGGGAAAAAAAATAAAGGCAACCCTTGGCGTAGATATGCTTTCTTTAACAAGGCATCAATTTTCACCGCAAAAGTGAAGTAAGAAGTCTGCAAGACAATTTTTACTCCAAGTTATCCAAAAAAACACCTCAAGGAGGGCTATCACACCGAGTTTAATATGACACATCGTCAAGGTTTGACATTTTCCATTTTTTCACATTAATACATTATCTCAAGACACACCAAATCAAATCCAAGTTAAGCATGCAAAAATATAAATGCCCAATGATGGAAGCATTTGAAGAAAGCCCAACTATGATAAGGCTGAAAATGAAGAATTATGAATCTCTCTTAAGATCCCATAAAACATGGCAGTCCAAGGCCAAATTCACCATGGGAAAATGTCTGCCTTATGTATTTTTCCACAGAAAGCTCCCCTGTTCCAATATATCACAACATGAAGTGGATAACGAGACAGGAATGACTGACCTAGCATGTCTAGCATACTCCTCATAATTCTCAAGCAGCATCTTGCCAGCTTGTTCATTCAAAGCTGATTCTGGAAATGGTTCAATCAATAAACACCTAACTACCTGTAACCAAACCTCAGTCAAGGAATCAAAATTGAACAGAATCTAAAGCTAATGCAATTGATTGTCGAACTTTTAGAACAGTCTCAAACAGATGGCAAAAGAAGTGGAAGAAGAACTAAATTATGTTCTACACTAAAAAGCACATGAGCCTTACAATGAGAACATGCCGTAACCCAAGACTCGGATTCCAATCCTTTTTAAGTGTGTTGACACAGATCTCACCATTGTTTGCAATGTTTGGATGGAAAATCTTAGTCAGGAAGTAACCTTCAACACAAAATAAGATGTCAGTCACAGTAAAATCAAAGATGCATCCGTTATAAAAGTTATTGTTTCCAAGTTAAAACTGTAACAAGTATCAACAAACCTTTGGGAGGAGAGTGTGGAAAGTCATGAGATAATAATAACTTCATGCGGAAAACACCATTTTCATATGGAGTCCCAGCTGCAAGTCAAGAATGCTCATTCAGTTTGAAGCCTTCACAATGCCTAAAAAAGAGTAAACTTATGAAGACAAAGCTACATGCCTGGGCCATCAATATCACCATATATGGTTGAAAAATCATCATCGTTTACTCCAACTTTGATACCCTCAGGGGGTGATTCATCAAGATTCTTCAATTCCTTTGCAAGTTGCTTGATAACATTTGGTGGAAGATTTTCATTAGTCGCCTGAAAAATAAATAAATAAAAATATTGTAAGAGGACTTTAACAATTCAAAAGTGACAATAGTAAAGAATGCCATGCTTCCATCATCACAATCCCAAAGCCTTTTCTTATTTTGAAACAAATTAAAAACAAACTTAAAAAAACAGGATCTGTGCCTCGCAAAAAGGGAAGGGCTAGGTTACCATATTAATGGCTGACAACAACTAGACATCATTTTATATGTGCAAATGCTCATGACAAAACTCTAGACCCGTTGATCAACAACCAAACAGTACATCAACAATATCATATCTCATTCTAGTTTCCTGGTTAAAGTGCATATATCACTACTTTAGAGCTTACCAAGGAATTTATTGAGTAAGAAGGACAAATAGTGAATTACTTGACCAATATAAACAAATCACAATATAAAGGCACGAAACTAAAGAGTGGGCACAAAAAGAAATAAAAACTCTACCATTGTCACAAAGAGAAAGGGAACCCTTATGCAAACTTTTCTTCCTGAGAACAAATCAATGCCCCAACCTAAACTTGCTTTTGTTCAGAGTGATAAAAAAATAGAGTGCCGCCAAAAGTTCCTGCAAAAGAAATTTCTGTGAACAAATAGGTATTGGCTCCACAAACAGTATGCATCAAAGACAATTTAAGTTCATTAATACATCTCCACAGACAGATAACAAAACCTAGCAGATTGAATGAACAGCCAATGGTCTGGTAATGAAAGAATGTAGCATTCAAGGGGTCTTTAGACGCTTTGAACACAACCACAACTATACTCATGCAAATTATAGACGATGTGAGTAACACCAACAAAACATTTTTCACAGCATTTATATATATTAATATACATATATATAGAGTGGTTTGAATATTATATGTGAGCAGTATGATTCGTTAATTGGCCAATTCCTATGTCAAATAACAATTACTAGAGTGAGTGGCTGGCACGATATTGTTACCCACAAATCCACAGGCGTATTGGGTTAAAGTGAGGTTACATCATGTTTGAAGCCTTAAGAAATGATTGCTTAAGGATTTAAATCTCAACCCTCACATTTCCAAGATCTCAACAAGTGTGGCCAAAGCTCAAAGGAGAGTCAATGATTCAATAGGGAAAGTGGGAGACAACAATGTTGATTGTTGTCAATGACTCCCTTTGTAGAGCAAGAACGACTCGCTCTAATGATAGGCATGGACTCTTCGAGATGGCACAAGACACTTCGATTGTTAAGAAATTGCTCCATACAAGGGGAAGGCTAACTATGTATAGCTTCATTTGGTAAGAATAGACTCAAATGTGAAGGGGGAAGGTTTGTTTAACATCAAATAGTAGCGACAAAGGTGAGTGGTTGATATAACAGATTAAGCCCAAATTCAAACCCTTCAAAGCTCTTACAATGAAACTCCTAAGGTGTCAACTCTCACAAAAAATTTATAAAAAATAAAATAAAAATAAAAAAATCCAACATCATATTTACTAAATCATATTTCCTTGACATCCCTGAAATATAGTGTTTCAAATGAACATAACATTATCTAACATGAGACCCTTTCTGAAAAACTTCTACCATAATAAGACTAGTCACCTAAAATTTCACCCGCCGAAAAGCAAGAAAAAGGGGAATAAAATTTATAACTCATAAAAACTGTCATCCCCGAGTTCTAGAGAAAACAAAATGACCCACCTTTCAGTATCTACATCTAGCATATATTCTACACAAACTAAATTAATTACAGACTTTAAGTTGCTTTGCTATTACTCATTACTATAACAAAATCATTACGGAAAGATAACCGGCAGAAGCACATTTTACATGAAAGGCAAGATGTGTTATTCAATGTCTCATACAAAAACAAACTTGTTAGCTGAGACATGGAATTCAAACCACTGCTGAAGGTACACCTCATTCGAGGTAATAAATTTCCCCTTTCTTCAATAAAAAAATGTATTTCCCAAAAAAAAAACAAAAAAAACTCAAGAACACAAAAGCACCCCATTCTTTGTGTACCAGGCTCAATGCACGAAGCTCCTGCCTGCATTATCAAGATCTAAAAATAACCTACGAGTAAAAATCAAATCATGGGAACAAGTTTTTCTGATCATCAATCTTCCCGATAATTAGTGACTCTGATTTTGTGTAGATAAAAGCATTTTTTATACAGTTTATCAGTCTGTTGGTTTTGTCTCTTCCATTTCCACTTTCTAGCTCATCCAAAAACTAACATATATGGATCCGTGATCCTACCTTTCTTCTTCAATCACAAGCAATGACATATTGACAAAAAAATTAAGCAACAAATAATATGCCATTTTGCAGACAATAGATAACTCGGGCCAAAATAATCCAGACACAAGTGTACGTGAAAACTCAAAGGCACCTGAATTTCTCAAAAAAAGAAAAAGAAAAAGGAGAGACGCACAAGCACTCAATACAAAATCTGCTGAAACCGAAAGTACCACAGTTAAGAAGCCCAAAGACAGCATATTCTCCTAGCATCGAATCCCTAAAAGATAATTATAATAATAAATAGATCCTCAATTCATAGTACGTAAAAACAGATTAACAATAACCAAATAGCAAACTTTCACAACTCATCTGACTAGAAGTGAACAAAACCAACATAACGCATATTTCCTATGTTTACGCGAGAGCTAGCGAGAGAGAGATAGTATTTCAAACTAAACCCTTTAATTCAAGTAACCTAGTTGACCATACAAACCAAGAAAAGAACCTTAAAAGACATATCCCCATATGTCAGATCAAAACCCTTCTGCTCTGGAAAAAGACGCAGGAATCACATTCCCATTTCACCAAGTGCAAAATCACACACGCACCCACAAATAGAACAAGAAAAGGATATCATCCAATAAAAGCGAAGAATCCATCAACTCAGAGACGGGCACACAAGATTTCATCAGCACCCAATCACATTAAAAAAAAAAAAAAACACGAAATCAAAGAGAGTACAAGTACTACCAAAACCCTAGATGAGAATCCAGTCAATCCGCTTCTTCTCTCTGAGAGCCCAACCACAGCGCGCACGAGAGAGAGAGAGAGAGAGAGAGATAGAGAGAGCGAGCGATCTCTCCTTGGAATGATTGAACTGTTGATTTAGAGGCAGAGGGAAAGAAAATGAGAATTACTGTTTATTTAATGGAAACAAACCATAGCAGATTAAATAATTTTGATTTATGAAATGACGTGTCAGCTATCAAAATCTTATAGACGTTGGATTCCTCTTGTCTACTCCAAACCCACTTGCTTATTATTGTACGTGTTTTACACTCCCCATTCAAATTTGGCAGAGCCAGAAAACGTGTGCCCCATTTCCTTAAAGGATGCGCGTTGGATTTGTATTTTACAATATATACATACGTACATATACAGACACATACACATAAGAAGTTTATATTTAAGAAGATAAGTAAAATTTTACGAGAATTTTTACTCATTTTTCTTATACTATAAATCACATTTATTTTTTATTTTTTAAATTTTTTTATTTTATTTTTGCTAAACTAAAAAAGTTTTTCTACTTATTATTTATATATCTCACATTTAGTATGAGAAAAAATTAAAAAAATAAATGTGGTATGTAAAATAAAGATAATGAGTAAAATTTTTTTAAAATTTAATTTATATTTAGATTTTATTTCAAAATAAATTTTATTGCACAAACATCTTAACCGAACAAAGTACATGAAAAATAAAAAACTCAAACATATATTTTTGCAAAGAAATAAATGACCATTAGTATCAAAATTCACAACCACCACCACCCATGCTCATGTTCCATAGGAGAGAGAAGATATAAGATCTATCTACTTTAGAAAGTGCTAGAGTTGCTCGTTGAATATTGATATGAGTTGAATTGAGTTTTAAATAACAATATTATGTAGACCTTATTAGGATATATTTTACTTTTTAAAGTTAAAATGGGTTTAATATTTTTAAATTAAAATATATGAAATAAGTGGAGATGAATTTAACTTTTTTATAAGTAATTAGAAACGTAATGAATTTCATCAATGATTGATTTGAAATGAGTTGAATTTAACTCAATAACTAAACACAACCTTAAGTGTAAAACTCGCCTAATAGTATAGACATCATAAATGCAGTTGATATCGTCTCAGTAGAATTCTTCGACTTGATTACATGTTTTCACCTCCAAGTTACAACTCACAAGAACTAATTGACCACATTCAAAGATCATAACCTTTAAAATCATAAATTTTTTCGAGAATGTTAAGAAGAGCTTATCTTTTGGTTGTCCATGAATTTAGTAGATTTGGTTTCAATTTTCCATCCAAAGTTTTCTCTTCGTAGTTCGTTGCACATTCCATTAGTAAATTTGATGAAAGTGGGAGGAAGTTGTTTGAATAGAAGCATCGAATACAATATATGCTTATATTAGTAAAACTTTCCAAATTGGGTAGGCATGATGATCATTGCTGAATGCTGAGGAACCAAAAAATGGCATGATGATTAATTATAACCAAAAGGACAGAAGGCATCTTATACTATTGCATATTGGTGTTGCATTGACTTGAGCACCAACCCAATAATATTCTTGTCTCATAATCTAATAATCTAGAATGGGAAAGTGACTTGTTAACATTAATATATATATATATATATATTTTAACGAAGTATTTTCTAGATAAACTAAGTGGCTATAAGATACTAAATTCAATGGGGGGGTTGAAGTCCTTAACAATCATTTAAAAATAAGCAAATGCAATAAAAGAGGAAAAAAAAAAAAAAAAGACCCGGAGCCAAACATTTGGTTCCTACCCATTTCTCAATAAGGGGAAAAACAGCTTGAAGCTGTTTTGCATTGTCTAATAAACAAACTATAAAACTACGACTAAAAATCATAATAGAATATTGTGTGCTACATTTTGTTGGTCTGGACTGGCAGAAGAAAACTTTTATGACCACTTTATCTTAATCTTTAATTTGAGAAAGCGTGAATATAAGAAAGTAGCAAGCGGAAGATGTTAACATTAATATATATATATTATTTTGAAAAATATTTCACTTAATAAGAGATTTCACGAAAATAAATTAATAAAAACAATTTATTAAAGATTAATATGTATAAGACTCTGAGTTCGTTATATGAGATAAGTTTCAAGTAATGAAAAACCGTGCAAATATAGTTAATTAGAAGATTTTGTGATATACACAAAATTTCTTGTTTATATAAAGAAAAAATGTTCTGTATAATTGAGAAATAGATCTCAATACATTTGACACATACAAAACTCATATCAATTATTGGTTCATTTTTGCTTGTACACTTGTTTCCAAAGTGTAGTTCTATGCAGTGTGATCAACAACATATTTTACATTATAAGAAGACATGAATGGGTTAAAAAGACTCCAAGAGTAGGAGGTTGGTCATAAACTAAAATAAAGTGACAGTAAGTATTTGTGCCCTATTCTTTCATCATGTTTTCTACATTAGTTTTACCTAATCATGGTGATTTAACAAGGATATTGAAAGTATTTTCACATGAACAAATTTATCAACATTATAAAAAAAAATCAATTCATGGATTAACTTTAATTATAAATAACAATTTTTTTTTTCATAAAAGGCGTTTAAAAAATTTTGTCTCAAAGAATTACTGTGGAGTTTAAGGTTGCGTTTGGATGTTAATATGATCTGTAAATAGTAATATTTTATAGATTCCATAATATGTATTTAAATATAAATAAGTTGAGATATATATTTAAATGTATGAAGTAAGTTGAAATGGGTTTAACTTTTTTTTTATAGAAAGTTTAAAAAAATAGTGAATCTCATCAATAATTGGTTTGATATGAGTTGAGATGAGTTTGTGTTCCAAACATTGCATATTGTATATTTGTTCTGCGAAAAATAGATATTAATGAACTTAGGAATATATTATTATTCAATTTTTTTTGAAAAATAAGTAAGTAATGTTAGATATACATCTAGGATATACAATACTCTTGTAGTCAATTCTTTTTTTTAAAAAAAAAAAAAAAGGAAAAAGAGAGGTTCACCATAAAATAATAAATTTTTTTAAATAAAGTTTACTCTATTTTAAAGAGTATGCATAAATCTTACATGTCTTAGATTTATACAAATCATTTTTGAGAATTAATGAACTCATAAGTAATCTAATCTATCCTTTACGTGTATATTTATTTTTAGAAAGTTCTATACATAATATTACTAATTTTTTTTATTTTATTATGTCAAATATGACATATTTATCATTATTTAATAATCATAATTTATTTGTCTATGGCACTAGTGTTTTCCTATTGTAAAAAGTGGTGCTACATCTACCGAAAGATGTAGTCCAAAAATCTACCAAATAAGTTAGAATTTTTTTTTTCATTCATTTTTTTATATTCTTAAATTATTTTTTTAAAATAAAAAAATTTATAACATTATTAAAAAATACTTCCTTAATTATTAAATTTAAAAAAAAAATTATTAGGTACAAGTAAACTCCATGCACCAATTCTCATACTGATGATTTTTTTTAATTTAAAAAAAATATAAAAAAATTTTAAAAAAATTAAAAATATCTCTTATCTCATAAAAATTATTTTCGTCTTCAATTTATATTATTTTATTAAATATATAGCTTATATATTAATATATGAATTAGTTCACAAAATATACTTGCAAACAGGTTTTTCTAATAAAATAAAAAACCATTCCAGACACTATTTCGGTATCCAAATTCGCGTCCCAAAACATTGTTGTATTGTAAAAGAGGTCGGTGGTGTTGAGGTCAGTGATTGTCGGGCCGTAGGGACAAAGTGAGCTACCATTTTTGAATTTGGTGCCGACGAATTGCTAGGCTGTAGACCGTTGGAGGGTCGTCTTCCTAACTAGCCGTTAGCCACCGGCTCCAAAGCACGCGTTAGAGGGTTTTGTATTAGATTCATGTCTCATTTCATATCTGTTTCTTCTTTTCTTTTTTTAGTTGATTTGTTCATGTGTTTTTTGCACTTAACATATTTTCATATGCGTAAATAATATACCTTGACAAAAAATTAAAAAAATTAAAAAGAAATATGGATTTAAATTAAGTACTTTAAAATCCCCTTCAAAAACTAAGATTTCTTAACAAATAGTTCTAAAATATTTTAACATTTGGAAATTTTGTATCATTGATACATAAGAAACGGATTAAATAGTTAAAAAAAGTTTTTCTTAAAAAAAATTAACACATTTATATGTAAGAGTTTTATTATTTTTAAAAATAATACTACATATAGTTATGGAGTACATAAATATTGTACAGTTACAAGTCATGCACACTTATTTTTTAATTGTAGACCATATTTTTTTTTTAAAGAGGGCATGCGAGAATTGCTTATCTTATTACTGATTTAGCATTACTCAACTAGATAATTGACATATCAGTGATTAATAAAAAATAAATTTCTTAATTACGATTAATAGTAATTTTCTTCTAAAAAAACACCAATAGAAATATATCTAAAAATATTTTCTTGTGATGACAAAAATATGAAAAAGTTTTGGTAACCCAACAAATAGGATCTTTGTTGGTTGTATCATTCAACCTAACCATCTAAAAAGAAAAAGCATTCAACATATCGACAGCCTTGAATCATTCCGAACTGTTCCATAGTCATCCTATTACTAGCAAGCCCTGACCTTATATGGCATATTGTTAATCATGAGGTCTGTTTTGGTTGAGATGCCAACTTTAGGTTAAGAGCATTATGTTAGTTTGGTCAAATGAGGATGTTGGCTAAAATTTAAATGATTTGTATTAAAAAGATCTATGTTAGATTGGACAAATTTAAAATATTTTAGACTTTTGTTATAGTGATGGGCTAAAAATAGAAGATCACTTTCATTCACCAAAAATTAAAATATTATTTTCTCATTTATACACTTTCATTTCTATATTTTTATTTTACCAATTAAAATATTCTACACTTTCATTTTATCAATTAAAATATTAAAATATTCTACACTTTCATTTCAAAGGATTAAATGACCTTTGAAAATATGTTTTTTTTAATATTAATTTAATTATAACATAATTATTAATAATATTAAATTGGTAGCATTATAAAATTGACAAAAATAAATTTTTTTAAAAAATATTAATTTAATAATATTTTATTATTATATAGAGAATAAATAACCAATTTAATGTGAGAATTGAATTTAAATAGAATAGATAAATGCAAAGAAGTATTAATATTGGCTAAATTTAAATATAAATTTGACCAAACCAATGAGGATGTTCTTAAAAAAAAAAAATATGTGATTTTTATTCTTCAAAAGCTCTGTTGGCACATTTTCTGATCATGTTCGTCCAACTAAATGGTTGAATAACCCTTTCTTCTTATGTGGTAATACTTGGTGGTGTGCTTGAAATGCTCATCCATGGCTTACCCTTTATATATATATATATATATATATATCTGTGGGTGTCTGGGCCAGTTTGCACGCACCTCGACTAATCACACGGGACTTTGAAATTAACAGCCAGTTAAACCTCTAGTGATCTTGAAGGGATTTGAATTGATGATTATTAGAGAGCAAATCCAAGACCTGACTAGCTGAGCTACCCTTCAGGTTTACTCATTCATGGCTTACTTAAGTCCGATTTAGATACAAAAATCTCCACAATTTATTTTATCTAATCATAGCTGAGCTCCACACTTGCACTTTACGTAGTCAAACTCATCTCTCGCTAAAGTCGAGCTAGCTCTGCGCTCACACTTGACGTAGCTAAGCTTATCTCCCGCCTAACCTCATGCTAAGAAATCTTTCTGGATTAACACAAGCGAAACAAAGAATTAGGGACCCGCACCCAAAATTTAGTTTTCTATAAGTTTTTACGTACTACTTCTATTATCTTGAAGATCCTCAATACCTTTTTTCGAAACGAATTGATCTTAAGAATCACAAGCAATTGGAGGGGATAAAATATCTCAAGCCTAGATAAAAGAGTCCAGCCCATCAAAGGGCCCCCATTAAAAGACAATAAAAGAAGAGAGGAATAAGAGAGAATGAGGAGATAAAAAGGCTGAGGAAGGATGGGGTGTCAGGAAAAAAAATTGAGATGTGACATAAAGGAGATGGAATATGATATAAAACAAGAGAGTAACAAAAGATTAAAGGGGCTTCCAAATGACTCTTTGGAGGTTTTGACTTCAACTTCTTCAATCTCACGATAGAGAATCTATTGATGGGATCTCCTTATCTTTAGAAGATAGAGCTTTGATCTCCATTGTATAGCGATGATGAGAGCCTATAAAACAAACATATTATAATGTATCTATCTTTTCCAACGACTAGTGGACATAGGCCTAGTACCAAATTATGTAAATTTGTATTTCTTTTATTTTTCTTGCATATATTTACTGCTTGCTACCATGGATGAAAATATGAACACTGTACATCATCATCACCAGACATCGATGGGGGCTCTATACAGTACCGATCGAGGCCCAAATAGTCTTAGTGGATCATGAATGAATTTTTCTCTCCTTTCAGTTTGTTTTACTATTTTTAGGCATTAACACAAATTATTTAGGGAAGTTTTATGATTGTTTGTCATCTCAAGGGACCCTTTCATCTCAATGCTGCTCAGGATGAGATCAGACTTTCTTTCTTAACCACCAAATTGACATAAAAGGTGGGAACTTTCTCTTCTGGTGATAGGTGCCACGAATAATGCTACACTTCATCTTAGCCAGCTTGATATTGAGCCCTCTTATTTAGGATATTTTTTTAAGCCAAAAAGGTGAGATAAGAGATTAGTACATTCTACCTCGACGCGGATGATAATGGTAAGAAGAATGCTTGTTGGCTCCCTCCAAGTGTCCGACACCATGCTCCGTAGTGCAATTTTCTTTCCCTTTTTATTTTTTTATTTATTATTTATTATTATTATTAGAAAATGGTAATTTTCCCTCTCAAAATGCTCCCCACTTTGAAAGTGTGTTTTTTTTAATATTTTAAAAATCAATTGCACACAAGCCTCTTACTACTAAGCAACAACCTCATGGAGCGTTTGGATGGAGGGAATTATAAAAGGTTACTTAGATTTGGTTTGGTTTTATAAATTTTAAAAATCATCTCATCTCATTTTAATATGTAAACATCATTCAAATAAAAATATTTTTTAATTTTTAATTTTTTACTTTTTCATCTAATCATTACTTAATCATTACAACTTTCTTAAAATTTTAAACAAAATATAAAAAATAATTCAATTTTTTTTTTAAATTTCAAAATAAAAATTATATTCTAATCCTCTTTTAATTTATAATATTTTTATTTAACTTTTTGACTCTCATTTTTTAAAACTTTATAAAAATATTAACTCAAATAATTTTATTATTATTTAGAAATTATCTCATTATTATTTATAAATTTTTTATATTATCTTATTTCATTTATATGACTAAATGAGAAATTATTCTGATTAGATAGACCTAAGTTATAAGCGAAGGGAGTTCGGTTAAATACCCACGGGAAATCTGAGTTCTCTCCAAACCTCCTTTTGAAGGGAAAGTGGATTTCATCCTAAAGAGGTAAAAATCTACAGTCCCATCGTACTTAAATAACTTACACAAAACTCTTAGAAATACACCAAAAAATAGGAATCTTAATGAGTCCAGTTGTCATGTTTCCGATTATTACTAAACATCAGCTTGGTCACATTTTAGGAGTTTAGATTCTCAAACGTCAAATCATTTAGAAAGTAGATGACAAAGAGAGTGTTATATTCCCAAAAACAAATGCCTTTTTCATAGTAATCTTATCCTTTATTCACGGGACATTTTTAACTTTTGTTAAAAACAAAGTTCTTCCTTATCCAAGAAAAACTATTCAGAACTGTCTTTTCCTTTCTTAGAAATAAAACATTAAATTTCGTTTGGATTCAAAAAAATATTTTAATTTATTTTATTTTATTATTATAATTTTTTTAAAAAAATAATATTTATAATTATGATTGTATTAGTACCATGCAGTCTCTTTAAAAAAAATAAATTAATACGGGACCTATATAAAAAAAACTATCTTTTTAATTGTGGACTCTATATTTTTTCAAAATGATTACGCGGCGTTTACACATTCCACGACTGTATGTAACATTATTTTTTTTTAAATTTCTATATAAAATGTAATAAACAATTCAATTTTTTTAAATTTCAATTTAAATTTTTCAAATTTTAAAATAATAATAATATTAAAAAATAATATTATAATAATATTTTATTCAACTTTCATATTTAATTTAAAACCATTTTATTTCATCTTATTTCTGAATCTAAAAGAGATGAGATGAACAAAAGTTAAAAAGTTGAATAAAATATTATTAGAATATAATTTTTATTATAATTTGTTTCTTAAATTAAAAAAAATTAAAATCTTTATTATATTTTATTTGAAAGTTTAAAAAAATTATAATGATTATATGAGATACGATGCGATGGTTTAATTTGTATAACCAATACATGCTATTTTGACAATATTTCATGCGGGATTCCAAAGCATCTTCAATAACATTTTTCAGTCTTTCAGGTTACAATGATACTATGAAGCAAATATTAAAACATAGCATGATATTTCAATTGATAGAATTTGACACTTTAGAATAAAAAAGAATTTGGAATAACATTAAATAAATTAGAAATATTTCTCATCTATAAAGAGATCTCACAAAAATAAATTTACAAACTAATGTCATTTGATATGATACTACTTTATAATTAAAAAAAAGATTTACGATCTGACTAATTACATTAAATCATGTTAATTTATAAATTTATTTTTATAAAATATATTTGATTATTTGAGAAATGAAATAAATAATATTTTAATTCAAATCTTAACTCGAAATGGGAAAGTTGCATAAGTTACCTCAACTAACAATGTGTTAAGCAAATCGCTTAAGATCTTGCAACAAGAAAGTCTATTTAATTATAATTCATCTTTCTAAGTCTAATGCTAGCCTTGTCATCAACGATCCCAACTTCGATTTAATCCCTTATACCCTCATTCCCCTTTCTTTTTTTTCTTTTTTTCTTTTTTCTTTTATTTGGGGGATCTTTGCTTTATCTCAGTTGAATTCTAAATATGCTTTCCTTATTAGACTTTTAAAAGAGTCCAACTCGGTAAAGGATCAGGATTGGCCCATTTTTTACCCCAAACACCAAAGGCTATATGGATCTAACCCAAACCAAGCCCTTCTTAAACCATCTAGATTTTCTAAGAGGACCCAATTACAAAAATTAAGCCATATTTCCTCTAACGAGAATAAGGCGTGTTTGGTATACAATTCTTTGAAAAGATGTCAAGATTTTTCAAAAACAATCATCATCTTATCCAATATATGATGAAGAATTGTGGCTGTGTGATATGCATCATAAGTGTTTGCAGAAATGCCCCATTTAGTATATCTCTATAAAATAGTGTCGTCATATATCAATACAGTATGTCATCTCCTTTTATACCATGAGTCTTATTGCCAATGGGCACATCTCCGGCTGTATATTAGCGTGATTTTGTTATTGCTATATTGATAATTTAATATCGAGATTTTATTTTTAATTTTTAATTTTGCACTAATAATTATTTCCTATCTATGAGTTTGTGAGTAGAGATTCGTCTTTATCAAAATGAAAATTATTAAGAATTTCAATTCCAATTTGATACATGATCACCTTAGTTACCTAAAATATCAGCATAATCACGATTGTTATGGATATGTGTCACACCCTAGTTGACATGCTTAATCCAATCTACGATACAAGAAACGTAAGGGTTCGTTGAATGAGTGAAACCTCCGATGTCCAAATTAGTTTTATCTCGTGATATAGACTTTGTGATGAATACATGAGTCTAAATTGTACATGTATTTAGGCATTTGTATCCCCCTGGCATGGTGGGGCCTTTGTTTCCTCTATGCTTGGGGTGTTTGTCAACTGTTTTGTGTGTCATGTCATCGCATTTAATTCAACTGCTCCCGCCAGTCCCTTGGGCTATGTCTTCCTCTAACTAGTGGTTAAGTGTGGCCTTTCTTCGTGTGGCTTTACCTTGTCTAGAATAGAATTGCTCTTCGGGATCTCTTGTCAATGGCGTGTGTTGGGTCATTTAATGTGGCATGACTCCCTGAAAATTATCCAGATAGAGGTGTGCCCATGTGAATGTTGCTTCCCCTTCTTGCATTGATCTAGGCCTTCTTCTCCTTTACTATTCATTGGGCTAGTTATATTTTGGCCTTTGGGCCTTCTCGAGGTGGACTGGGCCCAGCTCGGTGGAGGATGAATATACCCCCTCCAGTTATCCCACAAATTCTTACATGTATGGTGAGAATTTTTTGTTTTTTACCCCGCAATGCTTCAATGATCCATAACGTATAACAACTCAGTTTGTGTCCATTGTTTGTAACAATACACTTTCCTATGCTTGGGGTAATGTGTGATGTCTCAATCTCCAAGTTTCAATGCGTAGTGGGGATCACAGGATTTGTTCCTGACGTTTCTTCTCTAGTGACACTTGTCACCTTCATACTAGGAGTCATCCAATCGACACTGACCTTCTATTTAAACCCCTAGTCCCAGCTTTGTCACTTCTTTCCTACGTCCATATACTCGTTCTTTTCTTCTCTTCGAAAATTCCCAGCCTTTCTTTCTTCGTCTTTTCCCCTCCTTTGAAAGACCCTAACCTTTCTTCCTCCATTATTTTCTCCGGCTGTTAATGGCACCAAAAAATTCTTCCCATCTAAAGGGGTATTTTCCTGAAACTCTAGAGCTTTTGCTTCGGATAACCCTCAGTATTTTGAAGGATACCATTGGTTTATGGTCACCACCTCGTCAGATTTGGATGCAGTGAAGAGTTCACTCGGGGTGCCTGAATTCGTTGTCTTGGAAGTTTCGGGGGCTCACCGAGAAGGTCACATTGTACCCCTCCACGTTTTTAAACAGCATGAAGCTTCCTTTTGGCCCGTCCCGTACGAGACATCGTGGATTACTTGGTTCATTCCAATGCATGGAGGATCTTATCATCGTACTGAAAGGTTTGTGGTTGGGAATTCCCTACTGGTGAGGCCATTCAACAAAAGTTCCCCATTCGAGCCATTTGGAGACTTGTTTCAAACAACAAGGAGTTTCCCTGAACTCATCCAACCAAGAAAAGGCTCATTTGAGGATGTCCTATTCTTGGGTTGGGGGGCAATAAGAAGAAGTTTGGAATGATGCTCTTTTGACCAGAGCCAACATTGTCATCCCGGACTGACCACGGGTTAGTGGTTGTCATTTTATATGTTAGGTGTTCACCTCCCGCGGCCAGAAGAGGCCTTTCGACCAATGTCTTGAATACCATACCGGATGTTGTACTGGTCAAGGCACTAGAATGAAATATTTCGATACCGGTACCGTTTCGTGTACTGTTTTGGGATAGTTGATATATAAATAAATTATATATATAAATATATATAAATTATATTATAAAATAATAGTTTATATATGAATAATTTATACATAAATACATATATATATATAAATTATAAATAGTCTGGTATGAATTGAGGGTAAAAAAATGAGCTTGTAGTTTAAAAAAAAATAGTAAAGGCCTAAATACCGGCCGGTACAAGCTGAAATATTGGCCGGTACAACTGGTATTTGGACCGGTACGAAATAGGTACAATACCTATATCGAACTAGTGGCTGGTACGGCATATTTTGGCCTTATCGGCCAGTACGGTACGATATTGAAAATCATGCTTTCGACCCTCTTGCAGAGGGGAAATGTAAGAAACATCACACCGAGGGAAAGGTGGCCTGTGAGTTGTCGGGGACCAGTAGCAGCTCTGAATCCAAACAGAAGGTTCCCCTTCCATTTAGTAAACCCAGCCATTCTTCACAAGCTTCATCATCATCGGTGGTTCGTGAATTAATTCGGTGTGGACCATCTATCTCGGACAGCATTGATGCCATCTTGGAATAAGCAAAGGTTGATTTTTCGACAACAATGGGTCTTGACTATCCTTTGTTCTATCTGTGATCTACCTTGTAACCCTCGTTGATTCCGTCCTTTACCCACTAAGTGATTAGGGGTTGCTTGAGGCCTTTAGTTGGGATAAGAAAGAGCTTAAGATGGCCTTTGTTGAATCCAAAGTTTCAAGTTTTGTGTAATTATATATCTACACATGGATTTTGATGATAACAAATGAATTCAAAGAATAAAGGAGTCTCAAACTTAAGTTGTCTACACAATGGAGTCAAGCACATCAAAGAAATAAGTATGAGCAAGAAGGGAACAAGTTCACATTAAAGTCATAGAGTAATGTTGTAAATCTCTTAAAAATTCGAAATTAGGATTAAGGCTCAAAATTAATATTTTATCATAAAGCATTAAAATACATTTTCTACATGTGCATGAATATTTTGAAAATTAAATTTGAAAATTTTGAAAGATGATTGATTGTCATCTTTCACATGTGCATACCTTGATTAAATGGTTGAATTTTGAAAATATTAAAGATGATTGATTGTCATCTTTCACATGTGCATGTTTTATTTGAATATTTTCAAAAGTGATTGATGTTTTTTGACTTATGCAAAAGGTAGATGATTTTGTTTGAAAATTTTGAAAAATAAAGTGTGCTCCTTTTGTCATATGCAAAAAGTAAAAGATTAGGTTTGAATTTTTTGAAAAGTAAAGTGTGCTCCTTTTGTCATATGCCAAAACTAAAAGATTAGGTTTGAAGTTTTTGAAAAATGATGATGTTGTCTTTGACAATTGAAAAAGAAGAACCTTTTATTTGAATATTTTGAAAATGTGAATGATGTTGTTTTTTACATGTGAATCTTTTTAAATTTGAATATGAAGTCTTATATTCCTATAAATAGATCATTTGAGAGTTTCACATTTACAATATCCAGAGCATATAATATTCATTCAAAGCTTTCATTCTCTCTTATCTAAGCATTGAGCCTTAATCCTTGTTCATTTTGAGAGAAATATAGTTTGCACTATATTGTTCTTATTTCACTCATTGATGAGTGTTTTCTGATAACTTACCCACTATCAGCTCTTATATCAGTAAGATAGTATGTATAACTCTTGTGCGTGTAGAAAATGTTCTATACAGGGAATAGTTGAATCACCACGTGTAAGGTGATTGCAAGTGTAGAGGGTGTTCTACACGGATCCTTTGTAGCAGTGTTGTTCAAAGGTGCAATATGTTTCTATCTCCATCTGAAGAAGGTTGAATAGTGAATTTGGGGATCTTCAATAGGTAACTTGAGGCGAGGATATAGGCAGTGGGGCCGAACCTCATTAACATACTGAGTTTGCTTTTCTCTTACCCTTACTCTTTATATTTATTACTGTTTCGTATTTTGTTTATATTTTATATTATATATTATTTGATTTATAATTCTTATTTTTTTTTTTTAAATACAACTCAATTCACCCCCCTCTTGTGTTAGTCATCTGGGCAACAATTGGTATCAGAGCTAAGAGCTCTATTATAAGATTAACTATATTTTGAGTTAAGATCTTATGGCTAACATTACAGTTTCATTTGATGAAGGTCATTCTAGCAGTTGACCTCCACTCTTTTGTAGAGACAATTACTCATTCTAAAAAGTTAGAATGAGAATATTCCTTCAGTCTCAAGGTCGAGAAATCTGAAAATGTATTGTAAATGGATTTTATATTTCAACAAAAGTAGTTGATAGAATAAAGTTCAAAAAAGAAGAAGAAGAGTTTGATCGTGAAGACGATAGACTTTATACTTTGAATTTAACTATTATGAATTTATTATTTAATGCTCTTAATGGAAATGAGTTTAATAGAATAATGACTTGCGCTACGGCAAAAGAAATTTGGGATAAGTTGGAAGTTACTTATGAAGGAATTTCGCAAGTCAAGAAATCAAAAATTTATATTCTTACTCATGAATATGAAATGTTTAAAATGAATGATGATGAGTCTATTTCTAGTATGCACACTCGTTTTACTAACATCATAAACAACTTGACAGCTCTTGGCAAAGTTTATTCTAAGGTGGAAATAGTAAGAAAAATTCTCAACTCTCTACCAAAACGCTGGGAATCAAAAGTGACAGCGATTCTTGAAGTTAGAGACCTCAAAAAGCTCGAAGTGAATGAACTCATCGGTCACTTATCACCCATGAATACACATTGAAAAGAGGAGAAGAAGAAGAAAAGCCAAAGAAGAGCTTGACACTTAAAGCTGTTCCTCATGAAAGTGAAAGTGATAAAGATGAGGAAAATGACGATAAAGATGAAGAAGTTACGATGATAACAAAAAGAATTCATAGGTTATTTAAGAAAAATAAAACTTCTCCAAGGAAATCGTTCAAAAAGTTTTCCAAGAAAAATTCAGGTAAAAATGACACTTTAATTTGTTATAAATGCAATAAGCCTGGTCGTATCAAGCCAGATTGTCTTCTGCCAAAGAAAGATCGAAACAAGGGTAAGAAAGCAATGAAAGTTACATGGGATGATGATTCAAGTAGCTCAGATAGTGAAGCAAGCAATGGAGAATCAGCAAATTTTTGTCTTATGGCTAAAGATGATATTGAGGTAACAAATCTTGATAATATTGAAAATCCTTCATATGAAGAATTGTAAAATGTTTTAGAAGAGATATATGAGGAATTTGAAAAATTGAGTATCAAGTATACGGCTTTAAAAAAGAAAAATTCTTCTTTAACAAACGAAATTGATATTTTAAGAAAAGAAAATATCATTATGAAAGATGAAAATTTTGAGTTGAAGAAGAAAACTGATTTAGAAAATATTGTTAAAAACTTTACAAATAGAAAAAGAAATTTTGAAAAACTTTTTGGTAGTCAAATATGTGTTTTTGACAAGGCAGACTTGGAATATATGCCAAAACAAAAATACAAACCTTATAAAAACTTCTTTGATAATCCTTCTACATCAAAATCTAATATTCAAAATTCTTTTCATAAAAATAATTTTGTTAAAAAAAATACTATTATAATCACTCAAGTTCTTCATTTATGCCACATGTTATTTACAATTTTTGTAATAGAAATGGTCATAATTATCATACTTGTCCTATTAGAAGAAATCATACAATGACTATTAGGGCCATGTGGGTACTTAAAAATCTTGTTTCTTCTAATACTAATAAATAAAGGACCCAAATATCTTAGATATAAAAAAAATTATTTTAATTGTTTTTATAGGTATGCATGAAGTCATCCACAAGCAAAAACAAATAGTTTTAGATAGTGGATGTTCAAAATATATAAAGGGAGACAAGACTAAGTTCTTTGATCTTAGATCTAAAGAAGAAGGACACGTGACATTTGGAGATAATTCGAAAGGGAAGATCGTGGGAATATGTAAAATTGATAATGAATCTTCTCTTATAATTGAAGATGTTCTACTTGTTGAAAGTCTAAAATATAATCTTTTGAGCATAAGTCAATTATGTAATAAAAGATTTACAGTTACTTTCAAAATGGATAAGTGCATTATTTTGAATGATCATGATTGTAATATTTGTTTTATTGCTTTTAGAAGCAACAATGTTTATACAATCGATTTTGAAGAAATTACCTCACAAGTTGCTATTTGCTTTTCAGCTCAAAATGAAACTAGTTGACTATGGCATAGAAGGTTAGGTCATGCCAACATGGAACTTATTTCCAAACTTTCAAAAAATGATCTTGTGAGAGGTTTACCAAAAATAAATTTTCTTAAAGACAAAATTTGTGATGCATGCCAATTTGATAAACAAACAAAAACTTCTTTTAAAACTAAAAAACATATTTCCACTATTAGACCATTGCAACTGATATACACGGATCTTTTTAAACCAAATAGAGTTGCAAGTCTAGGAGGAAAATATTATGCATTTATTATTTTTGATGACTTCTCTAGATATACTTGGGTCATCTTTCTTGCTCATAAAGATGAGGCACATAATACCTTTACCAAGTTATGCAAGAGAATTCAAAATGAAAAGGGTTATACTATTTCAGGTATCCGAAATGATAGGGGAAAAGAATTTATTAATAAAAATATTGAAACATTTTGTGATGAAAATGGTTTTGTGCATAATTTTTTTGCTCCTTGAACTCCTCAACAAAATAGGGTAGTAGAAATGAAAAATAGATCTCTTCAAGAGATGACAAGAACAATGCTCAATGAAAACAACTTGCCTAATTATTTTTGGGCCGAAGCGGTAAGTACTGCATGTTATGTTATGAATAAAGTTATGCTAAGGTCTAAGTTAGATAAAATCCCATATGAGCTTTGGAATGAGAAAAAACCCAACATTGGTTACTTTCATGTATTTGGATGCAAATGTTTTATTTTGAATGACAGGGATAATTTAGGTAAGTTTGATATAAAATCTGATGAAAGTATCTTAGTCGGGTATTCTACTAATAGTAAAGTTTATAGAGTATTCAATAAAAAGATTTTGACTGTACAAGAATCTATGCATGTAGTATTTGATGAATCTAATTCTTCACTCTCCAATAAATCTATTGATGAAGAAATAAGAGCTATAAGGAACACGAAAAATCTCAATCTCAACAAAGAGAACACAATAGATGAAGTTCAACATGGAGCCATCAGGAAAGATCATCAAAATTTAATACAAGACGCAACCAAACAGTGAAAATTTGTGAAAGATCATCTAGTGGAACAAATTTTGGGAGAACCTTCACGAGGTGTAAGTACTTGATTATCTCTTAGAAATATTTGCAATTATACTGCTTTTCTATCTCAGATTGAATCCAAAAATATTGATGAAGCACTTCTTGATGAATCTTGGATTCTAACTATGCAAGAAGAGTTGAATCAATTTGAAAGAAATGATGTTTGGACACTTATTCTTAAACCCCAAAATCATACTATTATTAGAACAAAATGGATTTTTAGAAACAAGAAAGATGAATCCGGAATCATCACTAGAAATAAGGCTCGACTTGTAGCCCAAGGTTTTAATCAAAAAGAAGGAATCGATTATGATGAGACATATGCACCAGTCGTAAGATTAGAAGTTATTCGAATGCTACTTACATATGCTTGTTATAAAGATTTCAAACTTTTTCAAATGGATGTTAAAAGTGCTTTCTTAAATGGTTTTATAAATGAAAATGTATATATTGAGCAACCTCTAGGTTTTGAAAATTATAATTTTCCAAATTATGTTTTTAAACTCACAAAAGTACTATATGGACTCAAACAAGTTCCTAGAGCTTGGTACGAGAGACTCAGTGGTTTCTTGATTGAAAAAGGTTTTTCAAGAGAAAAAATCAATACAACTCTTTTCATTAAATATGAAAATGATGATATTTTTTGATTCAGATTTATGTTGATGATATAATATTCGGTACTACTAATGAAAATATGTGTCAAGTTTTTGCTAAGACTATGCATGAAGAATTTGAGATGAGTATGATGGGAGAACTTATATTCTTTCTCGGATTGCAAATTAAGCAAGCAAAAAGTTGAACATTTATCAATCAATCAAAATATATTAAGGAATTACTGAAAAAGTTTGGGATGGAAGGTGCTAAGGAAATTGGAACACCAATGAGCCTATCAACTAAACTTGATAAAGATGAATCCGGTAAGCCAGTTGACTCGAAGATATATCGAGCCGTTAAGAAAAAGCAACAATAGGGGAGAAGTAGCGAATCCCAAGACTCACCAAGTGGTAGATAACATCAGAATCTGACTTATTAGCCAAATTATTATTTTCTTGCTGCAACATGGCACCAATGGCAGCTGCAGAAAGGACAAGAAGTTGAGATGCAGAATGCCTCATGGATGAATCTAAAAAAATATTAGAAGAATGAGCCATTGAAAAAAGAATTGAAAGCTTAAAACGAGAATGTTGAAGGAATACAAATGAGTTATAGAGATGAGAAGAACAAAACGAGCTATCATCCAAGTCAAAGAATAATGCGATTTTTTTTACCGATCAGTGAAAATGACATTTTTTTAGAAACTCGGAGCCCTCAAACTCGTTTGTCAACAACATCAGACGATTTCTTTCAAATCTCCAGCCACACTTGTCGGTTCACGGACGGATCCATTTTTTCAACTATCTACAATTTCTATTAATGCACTGTTTTCTTCAGTCCATTTACTTGTTGCGGATCCTTTTTAATGATGACAAAATGGGGAGAAGTGTTAGACTATAACATTAATATTGTTTTAAACTTGTTATATATGCTTGAAATTATATTGATACTTTTGCTTGAAAAACTAACGCACATTCTCAGGGGAAGCTTAAGTATTAATATAGGTTTCAGATTCTATCAAGTATTTGTCATCATCAAAAAGGGGGAGATTGTTGAATCCAAGGTTTCAAGTTTTGTGTAATTATATATCTACACATGGATTTTGATGATAACAAATGAATTTAAAGAATTAAGGAGTCACAAACTCAAGTTGTCTACACAATAGAGTCAAGTACATCAAATAAACAAGTATGAGCAAGAAGGGAACAAATTCACATTAAAGTCATAGAGTAATGTTGTAAATCTCTTAAAAATTCGAAATTAGGATTAAAGCTCAAAATTAATATTTTATCATAAATCATTAAAATACATTTTACACATGTGCATGAATATTTTGAAAATTAAATTTGAAAATTTTGAAAGATGATTGATTGTCATCTTTCACATGTACATACCTTGATTAAAAGGTTGAATTTTGAAAATATTAAGATGATTGATTGTCATCTTTTACATGTGCATATTTTATTTGAATATTTTTAAAAGTGATTGATGTTTTTTTTTACTTATGCAAAAGGTAAATGATTTTGTTTGAAAAATTTGAAAAGTAAAGTGTGCTTCTTTTGTCATATGCCAAAAGTAAAATATTAGATTTAAAGTTTTTGAAAAATGAATGATGTTGTCTTTGGCAATTGAAAAAGAAGAACCTTTTATTTGAATTTTTTGAAAAAGTGAATAATGTTGTCTTTGACATGTGAATCTTTTTAAATTTGAATATGAAGTCTCATATGCTTATAAATAGATCATTTGAGAGCTTCACATTTACAACATCTAGAGCATACAATATTCATTCAAAATTTTCATTTTCTCTTCTCTAAGCATTGAGCCTTAATTTTTGTTCATTTTGAGAGAAATATAATTTACGTTGTATTGTTCTTATTTTACTCATTGAGGAGTGTTTTCTGATAACCTACCCACTATCAACTCTTGTATCAGTAAGAGGGTGTGTATAACTTTTGTGCGTGTAGAATACTAGTATTCTACACAGGGAATAGTTGAATCACCACGTGTAAGGTGATTGCAAGTGTAGAGCGTGTTCTACATGGATCTTTTGTAGCGGTGTTGTTCAAAGGTGTAATAGGTTTCTATCTCCACCTGAAGGAGGTTGAATAGTGAATTTGGGGATCTTCAAGCGGTAGCTTGAGGCGAGGACGTAGGCAGTGGGGCCGAATCTCGTTAACATACTGAGTTTGCTTCTCTCTTACCCTTACTCTTTATATTTATTACTGTTTTGTATTTTATTTATATTTTATATTGTATATTTGATTTATAATTCTTATTTTTTTTAAATATAACTCAATTCACCCACCCTCTTGTGTTAGTCATCTGGGCAACAACCTTATTCTCTGCCCTCCTCTAACTTGCTCTGAGGGGTTCTCACGAACCAGACATGCCTTTTGAGGATGCTGTGAAGGAGCCTGCTTCCCTAGATGATGATGTCGAGGCAGCTTCTTGAAGGGTGACCTTTGACCCGATCATGGACGTATTGCTGGGTAATGCCAATAGGGGTGTCGACTCTACTCGCTTTGTTCCTTCTATAGCCTCCAATGGTGAGACGCCAACTCTTCCCTTTGACCTTAGGGCTTTGTCCCAAGATAACTACTTGGTTGTGGATCTATGGAAGGATTGGTTCTTCCTACCTTTCTCACCCTTCAGCACTTCTTCCAAGCCTAAGGTTGCTATGTTGGCGGCTTTGGAAGAACCCACAACATCTACCCCTCTTGTGGGCAACAAAGAGACTACGGGCAAGTAGTTGGCCAATGCGGATGCCGTAGAGACCTTTGTTGAGCCAGTGACTTATAGGGGTGTTGTGGAGGCTCCAATTGAGTTGGTGACTGATAGGGGCATGGGTCCGTTCTTTCTCCTCTCTCTTCCTATGCACTCGGGTGGTTGGGAGTCTTGAGGTGGGCCTCTTGGCACGATGCTTCAAGGATGCACGGGTCCTTTGGGTCTCGACCATTTTGACATGGTTCGAGCATTGATAAAGCATGGGCTGAGTTCAAGCGTTATACGACTGATAAGCTTAGGAAATTTCTAACCTCAGTAAGTTTTCCCTCTGTTCTCTTCGATCTCTTCCCTTTATTGTTCCAACTTTCACTAATTCGCTTTGGACTGTTAGGGAGTTGACTTGCTAACAACTTGGATTGTCAAGGTACAGATCAAGAGGGATGAGGTGGAGGCTACCTCTACCTATGTCACGCCTGTTCCCGCGATTGAAAGAAGAAGATTTGTGCTTTTCGTAATAATGTGGCATAACTCTAAAGCGACCTAGCAAAATTGTAGCAGAAGATAGATCGCTACCACCTTGAGGCCCAATTGTTGGAAAAGGAGCGAGATACTGGGCGAGATTGGTTAGCTTGCCAGGAAGTAGATATGGAAGAAACCAGGAAATGCTGTCAAGATTACACTGTTGCGATGGAACAGGCTAAGGAGTCTTGCCAAGACTTGAGCTTGAATTTTGATCACCTCAGGGGCAACAAGGACAAGCTGGTCAAACAATATGATTCGGGCCATAAAATGTACTAGAGGATGGAGGAGAGTACGTGAAGCTTAGTGAATCTTGGTTAAGCAAATAGGAGGAGCTTAGATCTTGAGACTGGCAAATTTTGACCCTAGAATTTGAGTTGGCCTCTGCTAGGGGGGAAGTGATTTCCTGATACTTGCAGATAGATGCATCAGAATTTGAGCTGATTCATTCTAAGGAAGACTTGGTTTGGCTTTCTCCTTAGCTAATGATGGCCAAGGTGGTCTGCAATAGTGCTTGGGGCTACGGGTATAAGGAGGGCTTGGAGAGGTTGAGGGACAATCTAATGGAGAATCCCAAGATTGACCTGAGTACCCTTAACTTGAAGGCCCTCAAGCTTGACTACCAGTCACTCCAATTCCTTAACTCCTTGGGCAAAGACCTGATGCCCAACTTATTCCCAGATCCGACCCCAAATCCTTGACTTGTACATGCAATATATTATTTTCTTATGGAGATGTATTAATGCCATGAACAATATCATAATGGATGTGATTTTATACTTGTATCTAGGCAAAAATGCATAGAGATGGTCGAGAGACTGTCATCGCTCGTAGTTCATCGTGAGTCAAGGGACTTGACTTAAAGGGTGTGGGTCAAGCAATCAAGAGATTGTCATCGTCAATATTTTGCCATGAGTTAAGGGACTTGACTTAGAGGGTAAGGGTCGAGTAGTCGAGAGACTGTTGTCATCCGTATTTTACCTTGAGTCAAGGGACTTGACGTAGAGGCTGATGGTCAAGTAGTCAAGGGATCGTCACTGCCTGTAATCGAAGGATATGGAAGCAGGTGTCCTTGTTCATAGGTACATTCAGTGATATATTTAAGCAAAGTAATTTCTTAGGTGCTCGACATTCTATAGGTGTGGTAGTTCATTTCCTTGTGCATCCTTGAGGCGATATGACCCTGGTATGTTGTTGGCGATGACAACAAATGGTTCTTCCCACAAGTTTCCAAGCTTTCCTTCCTCTTGCATGGTTGTTCCTGCTTCCTTTAGAACCAAATAATCGACTTTGAAGGATTTGGGCTTAATCCTTTTGTTGAAGTAGTGTTCCACCTTCCTTTTGTTAACCGCAATTCAAATTTTAGCTTCCTCTCTCTTTTCTTCCAACAGGTCTAGGTGTTCTTCTAGCTTCTTGTTATTGGAATTCTAGTCGAAGTGTTGGATTCTGGAGGTGGGCATTCCCACTTCCATTGGAACTATCACCTTGCTCTCGTAGATTAGGCCAAAAAGGGTTTCTCCTACTGTTATCTTGGCAGTGGTATGATATGCTCACACGACTCTCAAGAGTTCCTCCACCCAGCTTCCTTTCTTATATGTCAAATTCTTCTTCAGGACTTCGAGTAGTGCTTGTTGGTGGTCTCTACTTGCCCGTCGGCTTGCTAGTGACCAGAGGATGATCCCTAGTTCTGTGCACCAGTCGTGGTAATGACTTGAGTCAAATTGCCGTCCATTGTCCTAGATTATATTCCAGGGAATGCCAAATATGTATACAATAGCCATCCACATAAATTTGATGATGTTATTTACCATGATGGTCGCAAGTGCTTATGCATCCACCTATATGGTAAAGTAGTCTACGACGACAATTACAAACCTCAAGCCTCTCTTACTCAAATGAGCCATCAAGATCAATCCCCCATTTTACAAGTGGCCAATGCGACAAGATTAAAGTTAGTTCTTCCAACGGGTAGTGCGGTATTGGTGTGAACAATCGGCATTTTATGTATTTCCTGATGAACTCTTCTGTGTCTTTGAGGGCGCGTTGCCAGTAGTAACCTACTCTCACGACTTTGCCCTTCAAGGAACTCTTGTAAGGGCTCAGTGGGTGAGTGACACATTCGACTCCTAAGTTAGTTTTATGTCGTGAGAGAGAATTTACGATGAATACATGAGTCTAAATTGTACCTGTATTTATGCTTTTATAACCCCCTCACCTGGTGGGGCTTTTATTTCCTCTATGCCTCGGGTGTCTTCCGACTGTTCTAGGTTCCATGCCATCGCATTTAATTCGGTTGCTCCTACCTATCCCTCGGGTCATGTCTTTGTGGTGAAGTACAACCTTACCCTATTTGTGACATAATTCTCGTCAGAATCCCTTTTCAATGACCTGTATGGATTATTTAATACGGAGTGGCTACCCATGAATTAACCAGACAAAGGAGTGCTTGTGTGAACGCTGCTTCTTCTTCCTACGTTGATCCAAACCCTCTTTTCCTTTATTGTTTGTTAAGTTAGTTATATTCTGACCTTTGTGCCTTCTCGAGGTGGACAGTGCCCAACTCGGTGGGGGATGAATATACCCCTCGATGGTTCTAGATTCTTTGTTTTTGCAATTTTATTTCATATGAGTATTCACATCTGGTGCTCCAAAGTACCATATTCTTATAATTTGAGGTTTATTATATGATTTTGATCAAAATATCCCTACATACGGATCTCTATTTTAGGAAAAATGTTTAGGGAATAAATAGTGATTCTCCATATTTAGGGAATCACTGTTTATTCCCTAAACCATTTTTTATCAATATTTTATTTTAATACATTAAATAAATTATTTTTTCAATCATCTACACTTTTTTATCATACTCAATTTTGTTATAGTTTTAAATAATAATTTTAAAAATAATTTAAATAATTACGAAAATATTAAAAAATTAATTTAAAAATATTATCATACCCACAAAAAAATAGTTTAAATTTTTGTTTAAAATATTTACTAGAGTAATAGTTCAAAGCATAACAAAAAAAATATTGAATAGTTAAGTTTGTAAATAAAAGTGAGAAAAAGTAATAAAGAAAGAATATAGAAATATTATTTTAATATAATAAAATAAGTACAGGAAATGAGACATAGGAAGTTTTTGAAAAATGAGTAAAATTAAAAAAAAAAATTTTAAAAAATATTATTTTTAATTAAATTATAAAAAATTTTACAAAAAATTTAATATGGATGTTCTTATACCCCTACCAAAAACATTACCATATTTATAAAGGGAATTAATAAAAAAAAAAAAAAACTGCCTATATTTTAGTTCTGACCAGAGTGAATTCTTAACTCTTCAATCACCTCGACATCTGTATCGTACTTCAAAAAACCTAATCATGAAATTTCTTGTAATCTTTGATAAATTTCTTGAAGCATGGCAACAAGGATAAGCATAATTTCTATATCAATTAGAGTTATTTTATTTTTAACTATGTTGGTAAAATTTAAACAGTAAAATTTAATTTATAAAATTTAAAATATAAATATTTTAATAATTATCACAATAAAATATAACTTTTCTTAAACATTTTACCTAAACATCCCTTCTCTAGCAACCCTTTCATTTTCTTCCTTTCATAACAAATAAACTTTCACTTTCACCTTTATTATATTATTATAATATATTATATTTTTTTTTTATTTTTTAAATATAATATATAAAAAAATTATATTTTATTATTATTATATTTATATTATTAAAATCAAATGTATTATGTATGTAATAGATGTTAATTGTAAAATATATATAAAAAATTAATTTTAAAAAAATAATAATAAAAAAAATAATAATTCAAAGATACATGGTGTCAGAAGAAAATGGAATTTGTCTTATAAGTATTACTTGACAGTCGAGACATCCTCGTTGTATGCCACGCTCAACGATCATCAGCTCCCAAGAATTACGTCACATTCAAGAAATGGGAGGGCAGCTCCCGTGGATCATGCATCTCCACGTGACAACAGTCAACAAGAGCTATCATTTTCAATTGTAACCCTATATTTGTGTATCTAATAATTCACAATATTTTCATGAGTTCTGCTATTTATTATTTTCAAATACTATATATCATATATTTTTAAAAATTTTTGATTTAATTCTTTTACTTATTATCCATATACTATATATTTAATAAAAGAAAAAATTTAAAATTAAGTATATATAGTATATAGTGTAAAAATAATGAGTAAAATTTTCACTCATTTTAATTTTTAACTCCATACACTACCGATAATATTCCTCAAAAGTCTACAATTATGAACTACACTCAGACATTAGAATATACCTAAAGTTTCCAATTTTTGCGGTTTTTTTTAATTTTTTTAATATTTTTTTTAGTTCCACTCTGAACATGACACCATTTGGGTGCACGTGCACCACCAAACAAACCAGCAAAGGGGTAGTTGGGGGCTTAAATTTGGCGGTAGTTAGAAATTATAAACTAATTCCTTTCCTTACAAAAGCATGGGACTCTCTTCAGGATATTTTTCATTGTTGCTCGAAAAATGGAGAAGAAGATGAAGATACTATGCCTCCATGGATTCAGGACCAGCGGGAGTTTCCTCAAAAAGCAAATTAGCAAATGGGATCCTTCTATCTTCGCTCAATTCGACCTGGTATGTTATGTTAACCCACTGAAAATCTGTTGCTTACCAGCAGCTTTATGCGTTTCTGGATTTCTGGATTTTTCATGTCAATTGAAGTAGAATGGTTCTCTTTGCTTGAAGAAACCACAGCTACGGCTGGCAAGTGTTGAAAACTGGGCTTTTAGGCAGATACGTTGAATTGACATTAAAGAGCTTTATTTACCACATACACAGGTGTTCCCAGATGGTCTTTTTCCTGCCGGAGGAAAATCCGAGATAGAGGGCATCTTCCCACCACCTTACTTCGAGTGGTTCCAGTTTGACAAGGTAAACATCTCTCTGCTGCTGTTTCTAATCAGAGGAACTGAGACAAGGATGCATATTTTTATTTATTTATTTGGCAAAGATAAAAAAAAAAAAAAAAAACAAGTGTATATAATCCCATTGCAGGTCCTGAATGATAACCTCAATTAATTGATTAATTTCAGGACTTCACTGAGTACACGAACTTGGAGGAATGCATCTCTTACTTGTGCGATTACATAACAAGAGAAGGTCCTTTTGCTGGTTTTCTTGGATTCTCTCAGGTATGCATCCAAGCTTGTAATTACATCATTAAGTTAGAAAACAGAGAGTTTTATAATTTGACGTACAACCTTCTCGACCATTTGTTGGAACCTTGAAAGTTTCTTGAATGACTCTAATCCATTCTACTACGCAGGGTGCAACGCTATCAGCCCTTCTGCTGGGCTACCAGGCACAAGTAAGTCTTAACTCTCACTCCATCTTGTCATTCAAATTCACCACATTATATTGAAAGCATTAGTGGGAAATCAGGGAAAGCTGTTGAAGGAGCACCCACCCTTTAAACTGTTCGTATCAGTATCAGGGTCAAAGTTCAGAGACCCAAGCATATGCGAGGTTGCCTACAAAGATGCCATCAGGGTCAAATCTGTACACTTTATAGGAGAGAAGGATTGGTTGAAACTGCCTTCCCAAGAGCTTGCTACCGCTTTTGACAACCCTCTCATCATAAGGCATCCCCAAGGCCATACTGTCCCCAGATTAGGTTGTTTAATCTGCTTAATGCTCTTTCTCAATCTCTGTTTTGTGTGTGTGTGTGTGTGTGTAGCACTGAAGTTTTGGCTGCCTGACTGATCCGGGTGTAATTGGCAGATGAGGTTTCCACAGAGCAGATGCGCAACTTTACAGCAGAAGTAATCCGAGAGAGCATTGAGAAGAAGCATGAACTGGAAAACGGGGAGGTGAAAGTTGATTCCGAGGAGAAAAAACCAGAAGAAACCTGTAAGATCAATAACCAAGAAAAGAGTGCAATGGACATAAACAAGAGGGAACTCGAAATTGCCGAGGCAGTCCAGGCCTGAAAATCTCAAACCTGAAAAATAAGTGTGCTCTTTCCAATAGTTTAGCTCAAATCAATGGATCCAGATTGGTTTGTGTGTGGTGAATGCGTTTTGTTTGGAATGGATTGTCCTCGACTCACATGCCTTCCATGTATAAGTACAATGAATAAAATGTAGCAAGTATTAAAAGAAAAAAAATCCGAGCAATGTGCTTTACATAGGTCTGATGGAGATATTTCAGATGTGCTGTGGGGTCTGAATACAAATCCTACAATCTTTGTTGTCCATTGTTTTATGTAGAGATTTTAGAAGTAAACCGTCTATATACAGTTTATCTGCAGCAGTATACTTATTTTTCCCGTTTGATCAATACCTCAGCACTCCAATAGGTAGTTCAGTTGATCTATATGCCCACATCTTGCTCTGTGGATCAAGCTCCTAAATTTAATAGAATGTATAAAATCATCTCAGAAATTGTGTGAATGATTCACTACAGGCCATTACGATTTAAGCTGAATAACATGGGCAAAAATAATATAATAAGCAGAAGCTGAGAATGATGAGATGCATCCCAATATTGATAATCTAAACACAAAACAGATGCAAAAACAGAGGGATAAGAGAAGAGGAGAAGCAAGAGAAGAGAAGGCCAGGAAGAGAGTAGGAACGTGCCGGGTAGGTGAGGGCGCGGGGGAAGCTCTGAAGATATCATGCATGCTTGGAGAAAAGGGGTTAGGTGAGGGGGACGCTCCTAAGACATCACGTTTAATGTGTTATTCTCAGCAATCTACTCGACTAAACATCAGGTTTAAGAGTGTAAGTTAGCATTTGACCGAGAGTTAAAGCAGCCACGATGCGCACAGTACTACACATAAGCTATCTGTGACGTTTATATCGGTATGCATACTTTTCTATTTCTTACAAGCTATGCAGTACTACACACAAGCTATCAATTCCCTTTGGCCCATAATAGGTCTAAATTTTGGGTTAGAAGCAGTCCAGCTTCAGCAACACCTTTTGAGAGCAACCAAATTCAGCAAACATAAAGCTTTTTTGTTTGTAGGTCTTTACCAAAAAGCTTTATTAATTACAAGAGACCTACTTACTCTGCTACTTACTCCGCCCCCAGAAGTATACGATGAAGTTGGTCCATTGATGTTGCCTTGTCACATGACGGCCACGTCATTGACTTTTAAAGAAACAAAAATCAGAACATGAAATCGCTGCCTGTCCAATTCAAAGGGACAACTTCATCGATACACTTCAGGCTGCAGAGTAATATTTTCCTTAATTAAAAAAGTAGTTTAGTTGTTTGGTAACTATGTCTTTATGTGTTTTTAGGCTATTAAACTTGTCTGGTAACAAAATCATCTAGACACTTTCAAATGTTTCCAAATCCATTACCTTTGTTGTCCAAAACAACTGAAAAATTGATTAGAATTGCCTGCAGAGTTGCACTCATGAATAATCTCTAACCTAACGAGTCATAATTGAAAACATTGGTATGTAGTCCAGGATGTTTGAACCAAAAACAAAGAAATATGATGCTTCTTCCTCAAGGCTTATTTAAAATTGCAGTAGTACTATTGAAAGTCCCATATATCGCAGTATGATCCTCGTCTTTATCTATGGAATGCTGCTTTCGGTAATTTTCTTTCTCTAATTATTTGTGATTAGTTTTTTCTTTAGACATCTAAAAAATAGTGGAAGGGAATTTTTCCTTCAGTCCAATGGCCTAGAATATAGGCCCAAGAATATGAGAGGCCTAGGCTCACCGAGTAGTCCATCAACCCAATCAAGAAGTCCCGGGTGTTTAACCGGATCCAAATATCTGGCCATAATCAGATCCAGATCCGGGTTCTAAAAATTAGGTGGTTATCCGCCCGGATTCATTCAGATTCTAATCCGGGTGGATAACTGGGTTTAATCCGGATATCCGGATTATAACTGGATATCCGGTTTTTATGCATATTTTACCTTAAAACTTGGATATCCGGGTTATAACCAGGTTTAATCCGGTTGTTTTTTTTTTTTTTTCAAAGACTTTAAAACTCAACAAAAAAATATATATAGTACTTAAAAAAAAAATCTGATATCTTGTTTCAATTGCCCAATTTGTTTAAAAAAATAATTTAAACACATTTGATAAGTTTCTAAAAAAAAAAGTAAATTAAAGAACAAAATAAGTAAAAATGCAAAATAGATAATATTTTTGTTTACATCTCAATGCAAAACATAAATTTACAAAGAACAAAATAAATAATAATACATTACAACTAATTAAACTAATATAATGCTGCTACTATTTCAAATAAAAAAAAAAATACAATGCTACTACTCTTCACATCTTGAAAGTTGAATATGGAATTGAGGAAGCTGCACAAGGAACATTGACCAGCACAAGGGGCATTCTAGCATCCTCCAACAACCTGAAATGATCAGCAAATTTCAAGAAATACATCAATCCAAATACACAAACATAATTCAAGTCTAGTTCCCTAATATTTCTTGAACATTGCTTGAGACTTCCATATTCAAGAAATTGTATAAGCAATGTTCAAGCAAGCCATTTGAGTGTTTTATGATCAATGAGTATGGAGGAGAGCAAGGATGGACCAGGTGCATGATATTTGAGGGAGGACAGTGCAGTTTGAGTGCAAATGGTTCCAAAGACAGCAAGGTCTTCAAGAGTCACAGAAATCAAATCAACAGCAATACAAATATATATATATATATATCCAAATAAACAAAAAAAAAAAAAAGATATGAATTAACCATAAAACACAGCTAACATACAAGGCAAAAAATTTAACAGAACTTGCAACATCTGAAGCTATGGATAAAAACCTAAAACAGAAAATCATAGCAGTATTGAATTATTGGACCCAAAAATTTCTATATTGTAAAAAATTTGACAGCTTTTTCCTTTCTTTTGTAATGGCCCAAGGAATATTTCCTTGGGTTCAGGCATTTCATGAAACATTTTGTAAACATGCAGTGGCAGCCATAGAACTTGTAAGAGCAAGAAATAAGGAAAACACAACTTAACAAGACAGAAATTAACCACCATAATCCATATAATCCAAGACCTCAGTTGTGGTGCTATCAAATGCAAGGGGTTTGGCAAATCACAAAGCAATTGGTAACCCATCAAATGAAAAACAGAGTAACGAATGAGAATGTGCTGAAGTTAGAAGATATTATTGCAACGTATGTTCTGTATATATGAGGGTGTATTAAATTATTAATACAGCATTAAGAGCTGAGGCTTTGTACTGACAGTTTGACTAACAAATTTCTTGCAAACGAAGCTAACTTTAACTAGCAAAAGGTAAGAGAATCACACTGATTTGTTAAGTATAAGAAAAGGCAGCAGGCACCCACAGTGGTCTTTACATTGCAATTGCAGAATCCATAAAATGATATTCTCCAGTTTATCACGAGTATCTGCATATCATGATAGAGTTTCCGTAATTACACTAATTAGAGAAAGGAAATTCTTCATCTTCGATTTTGTCATCTTTAATTACACTAATTTTGTGTTACATTATAAATAATTTTATAAAAAAATGATTTGTAAAGTCTTAAACTGTGCAAACTGCCACACGCATTCGTTATGAAAAAATAAACAATCTTGAAACCTACAAAAAGAAAAAAAAAAGAACCCATTTGGTAAAACCACGCAAACTTTCCCAGAAAGAAAAACCTCTCACATAAATAATGGAATCTACTCCTCCAACGCCAACTACAACCGGGACATGAACATTTTAGCTAAAGTCTCCTTTAATATTGGAGCTATTAACCCACTGTCAAAACCTTTTTTTTTCTTTTTTCTTTTTTTCCATTCTATAATCGAACCATAAGCTTCACAAAATACTAAATCCAGAAAATCAAACACAAACCCAAACAGAAACAAAAATCAAATTACAAACCCAAAAAAAAAAAAAAAAATCCAACTAAACCGAGATAGAGGCATAAAAGCGAGACCAAAAGCATTAAAAAGGGAAGATATATAAAGCATAATATAAACATTGGCTTCACAAAATACTAAACCTAGAAAATCAAACATAAACCCAAACAGACCCAATAGAAACCCAGAAAAAGGAATCCACCCAAACCGAGCTAGAGATAGAGACACAGAGAGAGAGAGAGAGATTAACATACCTTAGGTTTCGAGACAGAGACAGAGACAGATTTGCTGAATCGCAATGGTTACTAATCGGCACGGCTAGAGTTGAGAGACGAGCGTGAGAGGAGTGTTCTGACTTCTGAGTGAGATCCGTTCGACAATCGACATGGTAGAGGAAATAAAATGTAAGAGAACGGTGTGGTTTTCGGCAAAGAAAACTAAATCACGAGTGTATAACCTGGTTACAAATTACCAGGTTATAAAACCGGATCCGTGTTTATAACAACCTCCCGGGTGTAATCTGGACGGTAATCCACCCGGATTCACCCGGATTCGGATTTCTAGATCGGACCGGATAAAAATCTGGTCCGGATGCACACCCCTACCCCCAGCCTTGGAACAAAGGGTGCCCTAGAATTCAAAAGCATGGGAAACTCCCATAACGTAAAGAAGGAACATGCCACCTTGATACCCTCATGCGGAGCCTAGTTTCATATAGCCCTGAATGGATAGGAAAGCAAGAATCGTGGAGAGCCCTTGATATTTTGACAAATAGCGAGGGGGGAGACCTGATAGTGTGAACCTGAGAGGTGAGCGGGACAAGGAGCCATGCCACATTTATTCCACCACCCCAAGGAGCCTCGCCGCATTAAAGGAATTTGACTAAAGAGAATGCTGATGGGAGAAATCCTCCTCACACCAGGCATGGTAGTTGATCCTAGGAATCGGGTATAAAAGATGAATCCCAAGCACTAGAAACTCTCTCTAAACTCTGGATACTCTTGCACTAAACTCTAAGATGATACTGACTTTGGCATCGAAAACTCCCTGGCCACCATCACAGCCCTTGTCTCGTAGTGTTTTCTTTATGTCCACATGCCTAAGACCGAAGACCCAAGCTGTTGAGAGCATAGTCCAAAGATGTGCGAAACATGACGTTAACAGTGGCACCGTCTATGAGATCATCATATGATTTCACGTATCTTTCGTATGCCTGCTAGAACTCATTGTTAGGTGACTTGGGGGCGGGATGAAGTAATATCAACAAACATGAAAGCTAGATTAGCAACAATGGAACAGCTAGTGGAAAAGCTGGTTGTTGAAGTGGGTACCCTCCGAAAGGAGAACGAGTCACTCAAGGGAGCCACCAATAAGCCAGGGCACAATGTGGAACCCAGCAATAGCGAGCACATTGGGTCAAGAAACGCTGGAGGAGAAGGCGAAACAAAGGATGAGAAGAGGAATATGCATAAAGAACTACGTAACCTTAAGGAAAAATATAAGGAGATGGTGAGGAAGATAGGCACCTCGTCATTGGTGGACAAACTACTTACTAGCTCGGGCCTGCTGTACAGTGAAGAGGTGATGGTGATACCCTTACCACCGAAGTTTTAGGTCCCCTTCATAGAAATGTATGATGGGACCATGGACCCTTTTGAACACTTGGAAACCTTCAAAGCACAAATGACTCTACACGGTTTCCCAGGGAAGGTGGCCTATAGAGTCTTCTTGCTGACTTTGAAGGGATCGGCGAGAGTGTGGTTTGGGTCCTTGGTACCTAGTTCCATAGCTAGTTTCGAGGACCTGGCCCTACTGTTCCTTACACAGTTTATGACGAGTAGGAGAAGAAGGTGCCTTGCAACATACCTCCTCAGCATCACACATAGGGGAGGACGAGAGACTGAAGGCATACCTATCTAGGTTCAACAAGGAGCGCATGAAGGCAAATGATCAAGATGGAAAGGTCACCTTGGTAGCGATCTTGGGAGTATTATGATCCCAATTCATGGAAAAGATGGTCATGAGAACCCCTGCTACATTGCGGGAGTTCATTAATTAGGCTGAGAACTTCATCAATGAGGAGGACACGCTCCGCGCTCTGACTGAGCCGAGGAAGAAAGAACTGGAGTGGGCAGACAAGAAGGGGAGTGGGTTACAGTCGTGGCACCATCTCCAGGAGCTTCAACGTGAAAAGGCTCGGGTGAAGGTGTACCCTCCTCGAAAGAGCTGAATCCTTTTACGAAGTCCCCAAAAGTATCCTAGAAGACTTGGTCCTCAATTGTGGAATGAGCAGTGGAGGTAGATGAAGGGATTATCACCATGTCCGCCTAGGGAGGCGGCTCAACCAAGGCTGATTGTCATGGGGCTTGCTTCAGGAGAGCTCTCCAGAAATGCATTCTAAGTGTATTAGCTAACTAAGATAGTTCAAGCGGCCCCGCAGGCATGGTAGATGCCTCTGAAGCGACGATCGACACTGACTTCACAACTAAAGCCACGACTAGAGAATGAGTAGTTAACGCACCAGGGTTGGTCAGGTTCTCTCCCTCCAGCCTACACATAGGATTTGAGGGAAGCACTTGAGGAGCTAGGTGCCGGACAGGCATCGTGGGCTTTGGCCACCCCACTTTGACTGACTTCAACGACTATCCTAGAGGGGGTTAAGAAGGAGGCTTGGGGTTGTTGTTTGCCATGACCCTCTTTGCGCAGGGTTTCTTCCCCTTGCCTTCGACAAGAGGGTTGGGAAACACTTCCTAGTCAGGGCAGCTGATAACCAAATAGAAATACTACGGTCAGCGTAAATGGTGTGGCTGAGGGGAGGTAGATGCATCGCTATGTTCTTCTCCCCCAAAAGAGTTTCCGAGACAACGGTGGTTGGGCTCCTTGGTGAAGGCTATACGACGCAGCTCCTCAGGAGCAGCTGTCTGTCACACTATTTTGTCATCAGGAACGACACCCCACCACGCCTTGATAGGGAACTTAGTGCAGTTAATCTGCTTGACGGGATATTCTCATCCCCGACCCAACATGAAGAAGAACTTCTTGGTCCAGTCCTTGACCTTGCGATACCTCTACCAATATGATGAGGGCCTTCACCACCATGAAACTACAAATATTCCTGGCATGCCTTATAACATTATGGGTCAAGAGGAACTCACAGCTAGTCAAGTCGGCATACTCTGGGTTAGACTTCAACAGTGCGCGCAGCCAAAAAATGCAGCAACACATCAAGATCCGCTAAGCATTCAAGTGAAGTTGGGACAGAGCCAACTCGAGATGGTCCAAAACTTTGCGAACAGGGCTAGGGAAAGGCAACCTTAGCCCACAGGAGAACATGCTAGGGAAGAGGACAACGAGCAAGGTGGAACCATCGGCATCGACGACCCCTTCTCGCAGCCTAGGTACCTAAAAAATTCACATATTCGGGACATGGTAGGTGAAAATCAGAGATAGTAGGAACTCACGGGCAGCTTCAGAGTGCCAATGATAACCGGCGTGGCCTTGCTTCAAAGTAGGAACCTCAGGCATATCTTGCTCCCTAGAGATCGTGGGTTAGCAGTCTTCTTAGCAGCCATTGGAAATAAGGATGAGGAAGGAGATGAATAAAGGAGAAATCGAGCATAAAAAAGCAAGGTCACTGGGACACAAGGAGAAGGCAAATGAAGTAAGAGGGGAACGACAAGGACATGACAAAGCTTATATATAGGAGCAGCGGTTGGCTTTCCAACTTTCATGAACTAGACTTGGAAAATGAAGTGGTTCGAATCCCATAGGACACGCAGCATGACACAAAGTTTGGGGGGAGCCATTTGACAATCATCAATGCGGAAGGGACTAAACAGCCGCAATCAAGTAGCAAAACCCAACAGTCGAAGAGTGAAGCGTCGCTTGTTGCACCAAATGACGAAAGGGAGCCCAAGGGCCTAACACATGGAGGAGTCGGGAGTCAAAAGAGTCACCCCACTTAGGAGGAAAGGATACCAAGCGATGACGGGTGTGTAAAGACATCATAAGAGGAAAGAAGAAATTCCCATCGGACCAGTCCAATGAGAATTTGAGAGGATAAGGGGATTTCTCCCCTCGGGCCAATGGCCTAGAATATAGGCCCAAGAACACGAGAGGCCCAGGCCCACTGAGCAGTCCATCAGCCCAATCAAGAAGCCTCCAGCCTTGGAACAAAGGGTAGTCCATGAATTCAAAAGCATGGAAAACCCTCATAATGTAAAGAAGGAACACACCACCTTAACACCCTATTGTAGAACCTAGTCTCACGTAGCCCTAAGCGAACAGGCAAGCAGGAATTGCAAAGAGCCATTAATATTTTGACAAACAGGGAGGGGGGAGACCTGATGACATGAACACGAGGGGTGAGCGGGACAGGGAGCCAAGCAGCATTAAAGGAACTTGACTAAAAAGACCACTGAGGGTTCACATCCTCCTGAAATTGGGCATGGGCAGTGGACCCTAGGAACCGAGTATAAAAGGTGAATCTCTTGGTACTAGGAACTCTTTCTGAAGTCTCGATACACTTGCACCAAACTCTAAAATGATACTGACTTTGGCATCGGAGACTCCCCGGTTACCACTATGGCCCTCATCTAGCAGTTTTTTCTTTGTGTTTACAGGTCCAAGACTGAAGACCTGAGTTGCTAAGAACCCGGCCCAAATGCCTGCGAAACACGATGTTAACAAATAGGAAAATGTCATGATACTTATTATTTTACTAATATAATCATATATGATGACATGTCAGCTATTGAAAATGGTAAAATTTTAAAATTCAAAATTTAATACTTAGATTAAAAAATAAAATGCTAATAAAATGAATTGCTACCATAGTTTTGTATTTCATTCCGTTCTGACTGAAACGACCAGAGTTTTCCGTTCAGATGTAGTACCCAGTACACTATACAATGTATACATCTCCCATTTCATTCTAAATTTTGGCCCGTCCTAGTCAATTTCGAACTACATTCCTTTTTGGATTGTTTAAATGAGAATTTTGTAATTTTTGTGTTTGGATGACATTTTTGTAAATCTCAAATTTAGATGGCATTCATATAATTTGAAAATCTAAAAAGAAATTATGTAATTGATTTTTTTGTAGCTTTAAACATGTCCCCTCATTCTCTCTCTCTCTCTCTCTCTCTCTCTCTCTCTCTCTTCAAATCTCATTATTTTTAATAATTTCTCTACTCTTTATTTTTTCTTTGTATTTTTTTGTGTCTCAACTCAAATTTGTGATTTTTTTAATATTATCTTCTAACACCAATATCTCTATCAGTTTCTTATTGTTTTCTATGTATATTCATGAAATTCATATAGCATACATACTTATATATATGTATTTCTTTTAATAATTATAAGTTTATACGTATAGCTAATCCTGAAATGGTACATTGGAATGCATTGGTACTAGGACCATTCATCTGGGCCGGATTTTTTTTCGAGCCCAGTTCGGAACCCGGATACCCGGATTTCGGTTCTAGGTTTTGGCCTGGATTTAATCAGGGTCGGAACCCACATAATTAAAACTAGATTTATCCGGTCTGAACTCGGGTATGAAACCCAGGTTCCATATTCATAATCTGGTTAACTGGGTTGGTATATAATGCTTTGTTTTAACTCACTCGTCTCCTGTCCTCTCTCTCTCTCTCTCTCTCTCTCTCTCTCTCTCTCTCTCTCTCTCTCTCTCTCTCTCTCTCTCTCTCTCTCTCTCTCTTACAGGCAAAACCCTAGCCACCGTATCCTTCGTTCTTCTCTCCTCACCAATGAAAATGAGTATGCCATATCTCACCAATTAAAATCAAAACCTTCTCTCTCTCTCTCTCTCTGTCTGAACCGTAGCTTTGTTATGTGCATATTTTCAACCCTAACAAGCTTCCTCTACTCGAGTGCCAAAACCCTAGGATTTTGGCTGCCGTCTCTTTTTCACCGTCGTGTTTGTCTCGATCGCTGGTGAGCTTTTGGTAAGTCTCTCTCCCGATCTGTGAACAATGAATATAAATGTGGTAGATCTAGTGATTTGGTGAATTGGGTCTCGTAGATCTAGTGATTTGTCGAATGGGATTTTTGGGCGAACTTGTCGATTGGGTTGCAATATATAGGTAGACAAAAAACAAACCCAGATAGAAATAGGGTTACTGTGGTGGTTCTGTTCTCTATGTTAGATGTGTTTCTGTTCTCTGTGGTGGCTCATCTATAAGAGTGTTTGCCAATGTTCCAGTTCAAGTTCATGTTTGAAGCATTTTTTAGGGTTTTTTCTTTTCTTTTATTACTTTTTTGATTTGAGGATTATTTGGGTATGTTTTGATGATAATGTTTGAATGTAAAAGATTTAAGGAAATATTTTTGTGGGTCAGATCTGTGCTAGCATATTTACTGTGACTTTCGAGATTGTTACTTTCGAGAGATGCACTAGCTTGGCATCTTGTAGCCGTGTTAGTCTACCCATCACCATGCACAGCCCCACATCTAACAGAGCACAATAGCTTATATTCTGACGTGGTATGAGGCTCATACAATACTCATAATACTGGATCAGTAAAATTACTTGTTAGTTTTTTTTCTTGTCACTAATGAAAATTAATTAATTTAAAAGTATGCTTTACTTAATTTTAGTTTGCACGAGTGCTTGTCCATTTTCTTTTCAAGTTCTGTAGCAATTGAAATGGGATGTTTTGTTGCTCTTTAATACAAATACATGCTTCCTTCACATATGATACTTCCTTCCTTGACAATTTGTTCACCTAATCAACCAGAATTAATTAATATTGATGTGTTTGGTATACTTCCTTGACAATACATAATTAATGAAAAATGTTTGGTATACACACAGATTAATGTATCTTGATGTGGCATGTCAAATTATAAAGCTCGTCATTTTGTAAATTTACATTTGTAGGATTAATGTGTATATCTAGATCTTCTCTTTGATTAATATACAAGATTTATATAGTTTTTTTTTTTTTTCCATTCAGTGAGGTGGAAGTGAGACTGTTTCTTGGAACATACTCTATTTAAATGTTGTGTATGGTCTACTACACTACTTGCTTTTCACTGACATTTACGTTGAAAGTGAAAGAGGTCCCTCCATTCTGAAACTATGCTCTTAGGCTTTAGTTAAAGTGCATACATGTCCTGAGGCATGTTTACATGTGCTAGTGAAATTTACTTTTTTTCATTAATAATGAGTTTCTCTTTTGATGAACTGCAGTGGATTTGTGAGTGAATTGCTTGCTAGTGGACCTGAAGAACCCATTCCATCATCTATTTTTGTTTCGGAAAAGTTAAAAGATTTGTGAGTGAAGATATTCTCGATCACTCTGTTTAATGACACATGTATTTGTATTTCTTTATTAGTTATACTAATTGTGATTTTGTTTGAGTATTCCATCATGTTTGTGTATCCCATTTTACGTTTATGTTCATAAAAAACTATTTTCCCTCAAGTTTTCTTCATTTGATAATGATTATAAAAAAATATTATATAATTTGTTGACATTATTTCCTTTTGAATGGACATGCAAGTGTGCTATAGGAAATTGCTATAGCTTGCAAAAAGACCATAGATATTTAATTTTCATGGGTCGTACAGTAAAATAGGACAATTAGATATGTAATTTTCATATATTATAATTTTGTGTTTTTTAATATAATATATAAATACCAAATAATGTAATATGTAGGGAATTGCATTATGTGTTGCATGCATTTTACATGATAAATATTGATTTTTTTTAATGCATAGAAATTTGTTGTTTCTAACTTTAGTTATTTTTTAAATAAAATTTAGTTTTCCATTTTGATATATTTTATTATTATGGACAATGTTCAACATGACTTTAACAAAATTTAATTATATTTTGGCTGTATATATTAAAAAAATTATGCTTTTCAATATTTCTTTTGAAAAAATTGTGGTAGAATATTGGCTTTTAGATTAAAAAATATATATATGCCTTTCAAGTTTTTAACATTATCATTTTCTTGAAAAAATAATATGCGTTTCTATTATTGAAAAAAAGAAAAAATGGGTTGATTCCGAAACCCAAATTTCCGGGTTGTAAAAACCTGGATTCACCCGGTTTTCGGTTTGGGTTATAATCCGGACTAACCCAGTCCGGATTTAAAACCTGGGTTCTAGGCCTGGTATACTCGGGTTCTCGGTCCGGGTACACCCCTAATTGGTACCAAAATGTTCTGTTACAATACTTAAGCTAGAATAATCATCGAAACAGAATTTAAAACACTAGTTACTACTCAGTACATATAATATTGTGCATAAAATTGTACCTATGTATAGCACTAGTCCTAAAAAATATATGTTTGTTCAATTCAAACAAAAAAAAGGTGCCTTTGCTTATTGTACAAGTCTTAGTCTTGTCTTTCTATTTGCTGATTTACAGTTCAATAGGTATGTCCTCTTATAAAAATTAGGGTGAGATTGTAAGTTTTAACTCTAATAGAAATGTCATCACTTTATAAAAAAAATCTGAAAAGACCAGTGATCACGACTCATGAAAAGTGTACATTCTTCATATTTTACCATGAGAAATTAATATCATCTCTTTCTGATTTAGACTTTAATTACCAACTTGAGCCAACCACTTAACTATTTTGCCTCATTATTATGAGTAATATGACAACTCAAATACCTGTTATGATCATTAGGATAATATCAACTTCGTTACGTATTCTCTTGATATTTTCACATGCGTATTCCCTACACTTAATTTTTATATGCTTATTCCATAATGAGTAATATAACTACTCAAATTTTGATAACCACTCATATTTTGCTATTTAATATTTAATGAGTAATATAAGGAATAAATATACATTGTGGGCAAATAAATACTGCTAGCTAGGAAATCCAAAGAACCATCGGGAGAAGTTCATGTGATGCTAGGCTAGGAAATGTTGAAACTCAAGCGGTGCCCGCCTGTCCTTTAAATGCTCGGTACAACATCCCTCAAACACGTAATCTCAAGTGCATAAGATGATTAATTCATCACTAGTAGCATGTTTCAACTAACGTTAAATGTAGTTCTCACGTGTTCCTACTAACGTTAAATGTAGTTCTCACAGTAGTCACTCTGCTTGTCATCAACAACACTACCCACAAGATCTTGATCGACAATGGAAGTTCAGTAGATATCTTATACTGGGATGAATTTAAAAGATTGGGGATTGGGAAGGATAGATTGTGACTAGCACCCATACTGTTGAAGTGGTTCTTAGGAAAATAGTGTAACCCATTGGTACCATCGTTCTGCCCTTCACAATGGGAACTAGACCCTACACTACAACTGTGATGGCAGACATGATCCTAGTGGTTAGAGCCTATTCATCTTACAATGCAATCATTGGTGCCCCAAATCTGAACAAGATGAGGGTGAACACATCAACCTACCACTTGAAGATGAATTTCTCGACAGAGGCAGAAGTCAGGGAATTTGGAGGTGAACATGTGCTGACATAGGAATGTTTTGTCCAAGAGCTAAAGAACAAAGGGGAAGAGATTTGCACCATTTAAGTAGAAGGTGTGAATGGAGATGCCACTTGAGCTTAGCAAGTGATTAACAAAGACTAGGGATGAGAACAAATTAAAGCAAGGCAAAGTGACCAAGCCTTTGGAGTTGGTTGCCCTGTATCCTGGGCAACTATATGTTACCATGAGAATAGGAACGTGCATAGGAATATATTAGCATGGAGTCACGAGGACATGGTAGGGATAGACCCAAAGGTAATAGAGCATCACCTCTGCATTAACCCTACAACAAAGAAAGTGAAGCAAAGGTAAATAAGTTTCAAAATTGAGAAGTATGAGATGGTAGCAGAAGAGGTAGAATGCTTACTAGAGACGAGGCTGATAAGAGAGTCCCACTATCCAAAATGATTGTCAAACATTGTGTTAGTGAAGAAAGTGAATGGAAAGTAGCATATGTGTATAGACTTCATAGATAGACCTTGTCCCAAGGATAACTTCCCCTTGCCATAAATCAATCTAAGAGTAGACTCAATACCAAGGTACAAGATGTTAAGCTTCATGGATGTTGACTCAAGGTATAACTAGATCAGACTCTATGAGAATGACCAAGAGACGACATCCTGCATAACGGAAAAGGGGATCTATTGCTACCAAGTAATGCCATTCAGCCCAAAAATAGCAAGTTTGATGTACAAAGGATGGAGAACCTAACGCTCAAAAGACAGATTGGCCCAAATTTGGAATGTATGTGGACGACTTGCTTGTCAAAAGCAAGGACAACGGTCAACACTTAGTGAATCTGAGAGAGACCTTTGTTGTACTAAGGTAATACAACATGAATCTCAACTTGGCCAAATGTGCATTCAGTGTAGGTTTGGGAAAGTTTATAGGTTTCATAGTATTAGAAAGAGGATTTGAGGCCAGCTTGAAAAAAAATCAGGGCGATTATTAAAATAAAATCGCCCAAAAATATGAATGAGGTACATAAACTAATTGGCAGATAGTAGCACTAAATAGATTCATGTTGAAGTTGATTGACAAATGTCTCTCATTGTTATGGGTGTTGTAGAAGACCCAAGAGTGGGATAGTGACTAAGACATTTTTGCATCTGAATTCGATGTATCTAAGCTAACCCTCCTCAAGTCAAACAAAGCCTAGTGAAACACTTTACCTCTACTTATCAATTTTGCCCGAAGTGGTAGTAGCAGCAACACATAGGTTGAGGCCCTACTTTCAGGCTCGTAGAGTAAAAGTGTTGACTGAGGCCCAGCTGAATAAAGCCTAATATCGGCTGGATAACTCTGGCAGGCTAGTCAATTGGTCGATCGAATTCAACGAGTTGGAGCCCAATTAGCTACCAAAGAATGTTTTGAAGGGTCAGATCATGACATATTTCATTGTCGAGTTTAGCAACTTTCCAAAAGAACTACCGAAGGCAACAAAGGAAAGTCTTTGACAAGTATTCATTGACAACTCATCCTGCAGTAGCGGCAAGAGAGTGTGCCTCTACCTCATAATAGAGTAGGGAGAAGAAATCAATTACGCAATGAAATTTGAAGTGATCACCAATGAGGTGGAGTATGAAGTACTACTGGCCAGACTCACATAACAAAAGGTTTAGGGGCAAGTGAAGTCCAGGTGTAGGCAAACTCCCAGCTGATAGCTATAAACTAGGTGACAGGGGCTTGTTTAACAGAAGGGAATAGATTGACACAAAACTAATAGCGGTTGTGGTAGTAGCGTAACAGATTCCATTACTTCAACATTTGATAAATACCACAGGAAGAAAATTGGCAATCAGGCAAACTCGTGCACATAGCCTTAGGGATGGAGGAATCCTTTCCTTTGCAGGACATGATAACGACATAGATGCTGGAAACCTCATCTGTTGGGGCTGAAGTGTTGAAGATAAAAGCAATCATTTCTGATCAGTGAGTGCAAAATGTAGTAAAGTATTTAAAAACAGGGTCAATATCTAGGATTATTTTCATAAGCTTGACGTATCTTAACTAAACTTTAAGAGACAATTATATGACTTTAATATTTAATGAAAGTATACAATAGATCTTTCATTTACCATAATAGTCTCATGTTTCAACTATGCAATTGCGACTTTTTTTTTTTTTTAATTCGCCAATTAAATGACACTTACAATCTTATGATAATTATTGAGAGCATCTATTCCTTTTATTTCTACTACATTGTATCCTTCTACAACACGTACTCGTCATCTGTAGTGATCATCGACTTTTGTATCTCTTTCATATTTTTCCGACCAACAAGTTTTGCAAAGTTGTGATTTCTTATTAGCGGCTCACGTCATTTCCATTTATTTCAAACTTGATAATTTCTTAATTCATATCTCTAGTCGCAAATGCAAACAATAGCGCTTAAATAATATCATCAATCACAATGCTTAGTTCTTAGAACAATTTGTAAGTCTATAATTATTAATCATGCCTAAAATTTGCTTAACAGACCGGCTCGCGATGGCGATTCTGGTTTGGATACGGTACTCTTTGCATTCATCCATAACATGAATAATAAATAAGCGAAAAAAATAGAAAGATACACAAATTTACGTGGTTCTGCATAATCATGCCTACGGCTATGGGTAATTGTTTTGAGGGTGAAATCCACTCTAATGGATGATTTAACAATCTATCATAGCTTCACATATCTTACATTAATACAATAGAGAACTAGTCTAAGCAGAAAGAAGTTGTGGTGAGTCTATGCGTAGGAAGCTTTTGTAAAGAGATTTTATGGTGAGAACTTGTCTTCTAAGTTTGTAGAGAGTCGCTGCCTTATATAGAGATTTATTTCTTTAGAGTGATTGGGTTCAACTGGGCTTGTGAAGCACTTTCCTTTTAGAAGTATGAGTTTATTTCTTTTTAGGAGTCTGAGTCTCTTTTCTTGTAGGAGTATGACTCAATTTGTCCTATCTCTTCTTAACTTTATCTCTTAGCTTGACTTTCGATTTTATCTTAAAGTTCAATTATAGACGGCTAAAAAATCATGCTCATATTCATTTGTGAGATCATGGTACGTACAAAACCTGAAGTCTTGTTTTAAATTTTGGAGATCTTAGTTTTGCTACCTTTATCAAAATTATTGTTGAAGGTATTATATTTCTTCTTGTTCCCTTTAAGATTATTTTAAAATTTATTCTTAGTTAAAATTTATTCCTAGGGTTAGTTGGAGAAAAAATTTTCTTATCACAATTTCAACTTTCCTCTTAAGTTCATAAATATATATCTTTGAATAATCAGCAAAATATTTTGCTATGTGCACATATAGATTTCTTTTTATAATCATTTCAACTTGGATGAGAGTGACAATAATATCCCAACTTGCATAGGTTCAGAAAAGTCAAGCTTTATGACCTTCAAATTTATTCGCTAGCACATGAATTTCATGGACATGGTCCATCATATAAATATTGTCTGTTATTGCACACTTTAAATAATATGCCAAAAGCCTATGACCTAATTGGCATAACTCTGACTCTTCAAAATGAAAGTCTGGAGTTCGAAATCTCCCTCCCCAAATGTATATATATAGGACTGTTCATCTGGGTTTTGGACCGGGTATCCCGGTGTACCCGGTCAGGAACTCGGATTTTAAATTCGGTCCGGATTTCGGCCCGGGTATACCCGATTATTACTCGGTCCGAAATCCGGGTGCATCCGGGTTTTTTATTCCGGGTATTACCTGGATTTCTTCTTCTTTTTCTTCGTTTTTTTTTTTTTTTTTTTTTTTTTTTTTTTTTTTTTTAACTTACAAAGTTACAGTCCCTGGTGTCATAGACCATCGAAGCACAGATTGTGTATATTACAATGATCCTGTTCTTCTTCTATTTTTTTTTTAACTGACAGCCGCCGGTGTGCTATACTAGACCATCAGAGCACAGATTGAGGGCCACCGACACGCCAAGCAGAAAACCACAGGAAGAAACCTCCACCGCCGCATGTCTTCCACACCCACGAAGTTCCTGTACCCACAATACAGAAATCTCTGTTTTTCAGCATGAAAACAGAGCAAAACATTAACATACGTTCAGTAGAGCCCAGCCACCAGAAACCGCCACGGTAGTGCCTCATTCTACTACACCGAAACCAAAATACTTCTAACTGGAAAACCAACTGCCACTGCATCTTGGAAGCCACCGTACATCCAGTAGGCCTCCACGTTTCCTTCCTCAGCCGCAGATAACGCCGGTCATCACTTATCCCTTTTCAAGTCGTCACCACCAGAAGAAGACGCAGGGGAACAAGCCTCCACCGTCTGACGCCGATTGGTTGAAGGTCAACACCTTCGCAGCAACCCCCCAACCCGCAGACATTGCATGGTATACATATCTCTCTCTCTCTCTCTCTCTCTCTCTCTCTCTCTCTCTCTCTCTCTCTCTCTCTCACAGTGTCGTTACGCTGCCTCTCTCGTGTCGTTCTGCTCTCGTTTCGTTTTGCTGCCTCTCTCAGTGATCATCACTGGAGTCTGGACGTTAGGTCCTTAAGCCACTAAGACTTAACCCGGGTTCCGTTGCCCCTCAGTTAAGTGGATTTTAAAACAATCCGGGTATTGGGTTTAAACCCGGGTTTCGGGTTTAAAATCCGGAACCCGGTCCGGGTTCATCCATGTTTTTAAAATGCATAACCAGACATCCGGTTATCCGGGTTCCGGTCCGGATGAACAGCCCTATATATATATAAATCCCATAATATATAATAAAGACTTCCATAATCCTATCTATCCAGTTGCTCGTAAGGTATCTCAAACATTTGATCTTTATCCTCCTCTTTTAGTATAAGACTATTGTACGTTTCCTAATGAATTTGTTTGTGATAGAAAATAATGTGAGGTATGCAATATAGTTTTTATACAGGGAGTTAGTGAGGGCAATTGGCTTAATTATTCCCATTCATAAAACTACATGATCTTAGAGCATTCACATCTCATTTCCCATAAAATAGCCTATAATTTAGCTAAAAAGTATATTACCTAAAATTTTTTCCTAAATTTTACTCATCTTTCAAAAACCTCCTACATCCCATTCCCTATTCTGTTAAAATAATATTTCTCTATTCTTTCTTTATTATTTTTTCTTTCACTTTTATTTACAAATTTAACTACTCAATATTTTTTTCTTATTTTTTGAACTATTACTCTAGTGAATATTTTAAACAAAAATTTAAATTATTTTTTGTGGGTATGATAATATTTTTATAATTAATTTTTTTATATTTTTATAATTATTTAAATTATTTTTAAAATTATTATTTAAAGCTATAATAAATATGAGTATAATAGAAAGTGTAGATGATTGGAAGTAGATAAATATAATAGAAAGTATATATGATTAGAATAAAATATTAATAAAAAATAATATGGAGATGTACAGTAATTCTCTAAATATGGGAAATCACTATACATTTCACAATTACTTTCCCCAAAATAAAGATTTGGATGTAGACATGATTTTAAACAAATCCATAAAATTTCTATCAAATTATGGGACAAGTTCTATTTGAGGTACCTATTGGGGATGCTCTTAATCCCATAGAATATTTTGGTTTTGTCAATTAGTTCCCAAAGGTTGGGTTACTCACACTTTAATCTAGGGGTGCTACCCACACCATACGGTGCGGGGTAGACCCCCCCCGCCCCCCGCCCCCGCATGGGGCGGATGGGGTAAAACTCCCCCGTCCCCCACCCTCGGTGTGCGGGGTACGGGGTGGAGGGGCAATCCGTCCGGTCCCCACAACCCCCCTTCTGGGCCTTGGGTCCAGAAGCATTTTTTGGGCCTTGGGCCCAGGTGCATTTTCTGGGCCGAAAATGGCCCAGAAGCAATTTCTGAGCCATTTTGGGCCCGGAAACCTCAGCAATGGGCCAAAATGGCCCACAATGAGTATTTTTGGCCCAAAAAAAGCTTGTAGGCCATTTTCATTTTTCAGCCCATAAAATTATAAGTAAAAAGGAAAAAACATATTTAAAAACCAAATTAAAAAAAAAAAGTGTTATAAATGGTAATTGATTTTATGGCTAATAAAAGTTACTAGTCTAAGAGTCTAATACGTAATAAACTAATAATAATAACTAAGCTATTACAAAATTGAAAGGCTAAACAATTACAAAATTACAAACATAAAAGTGTCCAAGGGACATTGTATCAACATTACAAATTATTGAATACAAAATTGGAACAAATAATTAAAAATTAAATATTCTAAAGAGGCTTGTCAGCTGTGACTTGTCTTTGAGTCAAGGGGTGTGACAGTTGGGGCGGCTCGGGCTTGAGCACATTTTTATGTTGCAGAGGTGCTAGACGTCTCATGTGTTACTACAAAAATTAATATTAAAATTAATAACGATGGAATGGAAATGAATATAAAAAAATTAAAATAATAAAATAAAAAACATTTACCAGGTGGTCCAAATCCAGACTGATCACCACCCTCATCGGTCTCCTTAAAATCTAAAATATCCGGAACATGAATATCCTTTCCTATCGTCCAACTCTGTGTGCATATCAATACCTCTACAGTTGTAGGAGACAATGAACTACAGAAAGGATCCAATATACGACCTCCGGTACTAAAGGCTGACTCTAAGGCAACAGTGCTAATAGGGATGGCCAAAATACAGTGGGCAATCTCAGAAATGATGGGATATTTCTTTGAGGCATTCTTCCACCATCCTAATATATTGAAATGATCATTATCATCTTGGACCATATCCGCTGACAAATAGTTGTCTAACTCAGAAACGACTTCCGTAGATTGATGGACTAGTGTGGGATTCTGTGCGAGGGTCTTAGTCCACGACATTCTGCGCTTCTTTGTAGGAGGCCCGGTGACGGTGTCTGTAGAAGGCGTTGGGGTCGGTGTATGTGTCTTCGATGTAGTACCACCCTTAATTGCCATAAACTCGTCATACAATTTTTTCAGGGTATCTCGGGCCAATTCACCAATAATTTCAGTCCATACCTGATCGTGAACAAGTCTCAACCCATATAACAAGCCTGAAACTTTCAGACGGGGATCAAGAATAACAGCCACATATAAGAAAATATTCATTCTAGTCAAATCTCCCCAATACTTGTCATTTTTTAGCATTATACTCACTGCCATCCCCCTCATCCTTTCATTGGAATCCTTACGCATATCTTCTAATTTTTCTTTTACCCTACATATTTGTTGACAAAACCCATGGGATGTAGGGTATAAAGAACCAGATATACTCAATGTGACATCATAAAATAATCCAAGAAAATCAACGAAAGTAGAAACTACCACCCAATCACCATCATTAGGCTTTCGTGATCCACCGTGCTCATCAAAGTATTTGACATATTGGATGTCTTCATCACCCAATAATTGAAAGGCTGCCTTATATTCTTGGGCCGCTTCCAACATCAAGAAGGTTGAGTTCCATCTGGTAGGCACATCAGTACAAAGACCCTTCTTCGATGTTACGCCCGCAGCCTTTGCAGCAACTTTGAATTTCTCCAATCTAGAAGGAAAAGACCTCACCCATTTCACAGCCATTCTAACTCGTGCAACCGAGTCATCAACATCTTTCAACCCCTCAGTCACAATTAAATTCAAAATATGTGCAGCACATCTAACATGCAAGTATTCACCACCCAAGAATGTCTTATTTGCATCTTTAAGATAATTCTTTAGATACACCAATGCGACATCATTAGACGACGCATTATCAACTGACACAGACAAAACTTTTTCCAATCCCCACTTCTTTATTGCGGCCTCCAATGCCTTCCCAATCGTCTCACCCTTATGACCAGTTATTTGACAAAATTTAATTATTTTTTTTGTGCAGAACCCAATCAGCATCAACAAAATGTACAGTCAACGACATGTAATTCATATTTTGGATTGAAGTCTAAGTATCTGTAGTGAGGCAAACTACCAAACCCGCCATTTGGCCCCTCAAAACATCTTTGTCACGGAGGTACATCTTCTTAATATCCTTTGCCACAGTATGACGAGAAGGAAGTAGAAATCTCGGTTCCAACTCTTGGACAAACTCTTGGAACCCTTTACCCTCCACAAACTGAAAAGGCAGCTTGTCCATGACAATCATACGAGCTAACTTTCTTCTACACTCATCGGGGTTATACTTCGTATACCCCTTCAATGTTGGCACCCCGGCCCCACTACTCCCATCCGCCATTTTAACATCTAGTCTAGATTGACCCTTCTCTACTAAGGATTTTAAAATTGGACTCTTCTTGCATTGTTCCTCTAAATGGACCTTCAGCTGGGATGTACCATGTTTCCTATAGTGACATCCATACATTTTCCTACAGTGATTACATTTAGCTTGTGGGTTGTTCGGGTCACCACCCTCTAGTTTGGTAAAGTGGTGCCAAACTATGGATACAGGTTTCTTGCCCTGTGTGGGCTTCAGAGCAGGGCAAGGTGTACTCTTTATAGGGGTAGGAGTAAGGTTAGTTTCTGGGGTAGGGGTGTCGGCTGGGGAATGCGAGCTATCACTGAACTCCGAAGACATTCCTGATTCTCCAACAAAAAAAAAAAAAAAAAATTCAAAGTGCAATCCAACACAATCAGGGCAAACTGCATACAAAACCAAATACATTAAAAAAATAATTGGGTTTCGGATTGGAACCCCAAATTGGGGTTCCAATCTGAAACCCGACAATCAAATGGGGCCCCTCATTTATGTTACCAAAAGATGTAAACCGGAATAATTAGAGATAGAGAAATGATTGTATAACCTCTAAATAGATAAGTCTCGTACAGGTTTTTATAAAAATAAAAAGTAGACCTTATTATAAAAAAAATATATAAAATTCAAATTATTTTATAATATTAATGAGATCTAAACACTTATTTTTTGGGGATAGAAAAATCTGGGCCAATCTGGGTATATATATATATATATTATATATCCTTGACATCATGAACTCATTTTAGAGGCACAAATTGCACAATTATTTTTAGATGATAAGTGTTTGGTCAAATATTGAAATTCTATGAAATTAAGTTTATAAATTGATAAAATAAATGGTATCCATGGAAATACTTGTTGCAGACCTGAATCAGTATGTTCATGAGCATAATGATATATATATATATATATATGTATATATATCTTAGAAGTGATAGGCTGATTAGTATGTTATGGTACCAAGATAGATACTGAACTCTAAGAACTAAAACATGCCAATGCAGCAAGAACATGGTGGTGCATGATGATGCTGCGTTTTTATATGCACAAACCTACTCATATGAGCTGTCAACTTATGTTCCATAATTGTGAAAAATTAAAACTCACACATATGTGAACTGATCATAAAATATTTTATAAATGAATATAGTTGTAATTAGCACTACTCATATTCTAATGCTCATGAGTTGAACATGAGGTATCACCCTAGAAACCAATGATATATAAAATAAAATCAAGTTAGTATTTACATAAACTAAAATCACATATTAACATATAAAAATTAAAATTTTAGGGGTTTCAAATTTCAATGGTTGATTTAGGGGTTTCAATCAATGAAACCCCTAAATCAAATTAGGGTTCCGGATTGGAACTCTAATTTAATTTAGGGTCCCAATCCGAAACCCTAACCCCTAAATTGATTTAGGGGTTTCAATTTAGGGGTTTAGGGGTTTCAATTTAGGGGTTAGGGTTTCAATGAAATTTACAAAACAAAAAAAAAAAAAAACAATCCAAGTGAAATCCGAAAAAAATCCAATCCGAAACAATCACACAATCACACGAATTCAATCCACAGCACACAATTCACAAAGCCCATCCTCCATCTCCGATTCAACCCCATCCTTCCTCCAATCTCCGATCAAAACTCAAAAAATTTAAAAATCAACGGAGAAAAAATAAAGAGGAGGAGAAAATTTACCGTGCGTCCGGCGTCGTGTGTCGTGCGAGAGAGAGGGAGGAGGGAATACGGCGTGCGGCAGCCGGACTGGTTGCAAGAGGGAGGAGGGAACACGGGGGCGTCGACGGGAGTGGGTTTTGTGTGAGTGCGAAGGCCGAAGGGGGACTCGGGACGGGAGGGGACCGGGGTGGGGGGGGGGATGGGATCGGGGGTGTTAGGGTTAAGTTTGACCTATTAATGAAACAGCGCCGTTTTGTGGTGGACAAAATGGTGCGGTTTCATTTAGTGGGTTAAATTACCACAAAACGGCCCCGTTTCATTAATGGGTCAAGTTATTATATATATATATATAATATATAATATATTATATATTATATATATATATATATATAACCGGTGCGGGGCGGGGGAAAAATGGACCGGGGGGAGTCCGTTTCCGTCCCCCGCCTCTGTTGGGTAGGGCTTTACGGGCCGGGGGGCCCCGCCCCGACCCTAACCAGTGCGGACGCCCCGTCCCGCCCTATGCGGGGGCGGGGCGAACGGGGCTGCCCCGCTGCCCACCCCTGCTTTAATCCCTCTAATTATTTTGATATTTGCACTTTGGCCCCAATATTACTAAATTTACATTTTTGACGCGATTAATACGTACCGAGTCTTTCCTTATATTTTATTTTCTAATAATTTAATTTAATTTTTCTTATACATTTTAGTAATTACACCTGTACACCTCAAGTTACCAATTAACCTCTAATGTGTATGTGTGTGTATATATATATAGATTCCTACGTTTTAGATCATCCCCCTAGCTAGTATATAGATGCACATGACAACTCAAGATCCACACTCCAGTACTAGTACTACTGGTCATTGGCCGAAATGCATGCGTAGACTTTAATTTACATGTTCATGACCCCTGTAAACACCACAATATTTTTTTTTTTAATTGGTTTTGTGCATGCTTTTTACTTTATTTGAAACTACGCAAATGATTAGATATTAAAAAAAATAAAAAATAGAAAAAGTTTTTGAGATTAGAAGATATTTGAATTAATTAAAATTTGATCAGTTAATTTTTTAATAATGGACCGATTTTACTCTTTTATAAAATGATTTCATCGGCACTTGCTCTATCTAATATTACTCAATTTATGCATGCTTTTTATTTTTTATATTTAGGCACCATGGGATTAATTAACCGATTATTGCGATATATATATATTATATGTGAGGCAAGAAACAAAAAACTAAGTTGCTGAATCCAAATTAATTAGTTTCAACTAAGTACTGATATATATATATATATATATATAAACGTTTAAGGATTTCTTTTATCCTCTTCCACATTGGGTTTATTCGTATCGAAGTCCAGCACTTTGCGACCAGCCTGATCAGTTGCTTCTTCCGTCAATGGCGATTGTACAAATGTAAGAGCAGCATCTGCTGATTGTGCTGCCGCCCAGTGTCGCTTCTTATGACCACCAAGAGCTTGGCCCGTTGGGAAACTTTTGTAGCATAGGTTGCATATGTGCAAAGATGCATGTTCTCCAAATTCCCTTGTTTCTTCAACTTTGATAGTGGGATCAGTGTCATCCTTTTTCTGTTGTATGGCAATCGACGGTTCCACAGCTTTGGTATTCTGATCTTTGTTATGGCTGGATCTATGACCTCCCAATGCTTGAAATGTTGGGAATGTTTTGTTACAAGTCTTGCATATATATTCATAAGGCTTCTTGGATATCTTTTTCTGAATTTGAGGCTCAAAACCTCTCGGTGTTGACTTCCAATTCATCTTCATCGCCATGCTCATTCCCATGTCCATCTCCTGATCATTTCCCTCAATGTTGCGATTCGGTTGCTTGAGATCTACAAATAACTCGTGCTCATTTTCGTAGTTGCATTCGGTTGCCTTTTTTGAAGGAACTCTAGCACTGAAACTTTTGCTTGCTTCCGCAGCTATACTTGCATGCCCCCAATTAGACCCTTTACGGTCAATCATTAGTCGAGAATAGCTTTTACTTTCCATTTGTTGGGTCGACTCCATCATGATCTTCTGACTCCTTCGGGCAACATGTTCAGAAAACAGGAATTCATGAGTCTCGTCCAACACAGCTTCAATTCTGATCAAAGGCTTTTGCTTATCAGATAGATCTTGCTTCCGAAGTGCAGACATCGGAATATGATCAGACGCCAGGATAGTTCGGTCAAGACGTAAAGTCATTGGGGTGTTGTGAGGCTGAGCTGGTAGATCGATTAATACAAGACTATTTTCGCCTCTCAAACCAGTTCTGGGCCACTTGGGTAAGAATCGAGTCAGATCACAGTTATCATTACCCACTGTTTCTATAGTTGAAGTAACACCACTTCCTTCTTTTCGCTCTCCTTCATGGTCCGCTGAAAGATCCAAGAAGTCCTTGTCTTCTTCTTGATCTCGGGCACCTGATCTAGGTTCTGATTTAGATGAGGAAGCACTAGTATTCGGATCAGAAGGCCGAATCCCCTTCCAGTTCCTCTGGGGATGGAACTTCATGTGCCCGCACAATGACTTCAGTGCCGGGAATTTCTTGAAACAGCAACAACATTGGTGTTCGCCTCCGCTGCCACTTGCCGCACCAATTTTGAAGGTACCAGATTTTAGAGCTTTGGGTGAAGAAGCAGCATGCACCTTTGGTTTTAAACTCTTGATCTTCTTTGTCTTGGGGTGAGGAGGCCAAGAGTGAAGGATCCGCATGTACTGATCATCAGCCACTGCGCCCATTCCCAACGAGTAAAACTCTTTTTCGCTCGAATCACTCATGCGAATGCCATGATCGCCCGTTGTGACGTTCATGGAGCTTTGTTCTTCTGTTCCAGAGACCTTGACGATCTGCAGTACTCCGTTGTTCCCGCCCGCCTCTTTGTTCTTAGATTCGGATGTCTCCATTAATGAAACACGAACATTCCCCTTGTTTGGGTCATCCGAAGAAGGAACCTCGTCGTACCCAGCTTCAAACCCACCGTTGTTAGAATCCTTCATATATGGGAGCAAAACCAGGAACAAAGCGAAGAAAGAGAAGAGCCTTAAAAACTCAGAGAGAGAGAGAGAGAAAGGGAGTCTGTAGTGGTTTCTAGAGTAATTAGAAGTTAGGCTGAAAATTTTGGTTTAGTGCAGATGGAGATAAGCGACGTTGGGTTTTATAAGGGAAAAGAAGCAGAGGCAAACTTGGAAACCAATACAGTTCACACAGGATTAGAATAACAGTCAGAGAATTACTCTACTCCTCATCCTCTCGTAATATAGTTTTAGATAATTAATTGGATCACACTATTTGTTATATTTTACTAATAAAATATTTTACTAATAAACTTATCATAATTTAAGAGCATCTTTATTGATTTGACTAAGTGTATATTCAAAATTTAACTAATATTACATCTTTTTAAATTTGTTGTTCCATTTAAATTCAATCCTCACATTAAATTAGATATTCACTCTTTATATAATAATAAAATATTCTTAAATTAATAATTTTTAATTTAATTTATTTTTATCACATTTTATATTCTAATTAAAAATATTAACTACCAATTTAATATTAATAACAATTATATTCTAATTAAATTAATATTAAAAATCATATTTTCAAAAGTCATTTAATGCTAATAACAAAAAATTGACATTAAACTCATATAAAATTTTATCTAAATTTCTTAATTACTAACCAAATATCTAGCAACATACTCAATCCAATATTGTAGTGAATCCAAAAAAAAATTAGTATTTTAATAGTTGGTAAATTAATTATAGTCATCCATCTTTAGCCAACCACTATAGCAGAAATTTAAATTGTTTTAGATATATCTAATTCAATGCAGATGTTTTTGATATAGATTTTGCAAATTTTGGCTAACCTTCTCATTTGGCCAAGCCAATGAAGATGCTTTAATGCCACATAATGGGATGATGAGAAAATAATAAAAAAAGTAGATGGTGTATATATATTATTTCTCATAATTTACAACTCTTATGTACATACCTTATTATCGAAGTTGATCTTTTGCCGACGATTCTTCTTAAATATCAAAAGTACAGCTCTTTAGGGCTTGTTTGAGTATGTAGTGGAGTATTCTTAGCATACTCTATTTGATGGGCTCCAAGATGGACCAAGTTGTAAAGATCCTTTGCAAGTTTTAGATGGGACAATTACAAAATTAAGAGCTAGGAAGATCAAGAAAGCTATGCATGGATGGAGGTACAATCCACTTGAGACATGTTTAGCAAGAGCTTAACATTCAAGATGAGCTTGAGAGGAGGAGATCTAGTTTTCATCTATGTGATACGCTACGAAAGACACGACTTGGACTTATTGTTATTGAAGGCATTGGACTTATTTATTTTATTAAAAAATCTTATTTTATTAATTTATAATAAGTGGGCTTGAGAATATCAGCCCACACATATATCTTATTTCTAATGAATTATGATTTTTGAGAAGGCCTTGTATTTTGGCCAAGAGCATATTTGAAAAGTTATTATTTAAAGTGAACTAGAGTTTTAGAAGTACTGTAGTTCGGCACTGTTCACGCTATAGTATCCACGGCTCACTTAGGGTTTTGGGGATTGTTATTTAAACCACTTGTAGCCTCATTTGAGGAGGTGAGACATTATTGAATTGATGAATTTTATTCATTGTGAGTTGAGTTTATCTCCTCTTATTCTTTATTGAATGTTTGAACTTATCGAAAGTAAATTACAACTTTTGAAGCATTCCTCCTTTGTAATCTGGATTCTTGATATGGGTTCTTCAACGGGTCTAGTTTTTCATATAATCTAGGTTCTTGAAACAATTTCTCATCGGGTCTAGATTCCTCCATCCAATAGACTTGATATTAGCTTCCTTGATTTTGTTTTTCCAATATTGTTGTTGGGTCTCAGAGCGAGTCGATTGGGTTTTACATCATTAGGTATTTAGAGTAAGGTTTCCAGTCATGTCTAATTCTATCTTTTATTTATTGTATCGTTAATTCTAGGGTTTTATTGTTCTAGAATTGCAAAAAAAAAAAAAAAGTGTAAAAATTCGTTTTTCCTAGGGCTGCCAAATTATTCTATCATTCGGGTTTCGTGCTCATCATCATAGGGTAGCTAAATTCCTTGTTTGAAGGCTGGTAAAATTTGCACCATCTAGGGTTTGAAATTTCTAGGGTTTCATTGATTCACTTTTATTTCCTTGTCAATTTTTATGAGTGAATTCAATTGTTTGATTATCACAATTGAATATTTCTGTTTGTAGTTGAAGTGTTGAGAAAAGAAAAGAAAAGAAAGGAAAAGAAAAGAAAAGAAAGGAAAGGAAAAGAAATGAAAGGAAAAGAAAAAAAAAATCTGAATTTTTTATTTTTATTGAGCTTTATCATCAAAAGGGTTGCATATATCATTATAGTTGATATCTTGTCTTGTGAGTACTTTTTTTCTCGTATCATTTCATTGAGTCTTGTGTCATTTTATTTTTTCTGTGTTTTCTTTTGTTCTTGTTTCTTGGACCTAATTACTAGTTGGGATAAAATAAGGTTGTATTGTCTTGATTGAGTTCAATTAGTTCTTAAAGAACTTGAATGAAAAAATTCTTGAAGTAAAAGGCTAGAGAGTATGAGATTATTATTGGAAAAAAGAAAATTAAGAGTAAAACACAAGTGGAGTGCCATTATTCGAGTGTAAACACGTAGAGAGAGTGTGAGGTCTTTTTTTCACTAACATTCTTTTTTGTGCAGAGCATATGACATCTCATAAAAATGACTCATCACCAAAGGGGATGGTAGATAACTCATTCTTTTTGTTGCAATCCATGCAACAAAAGTTTGAACGGTTGAATTTGGCTTTGAGGGAAGTGAGAGATAGGATGGATTAACGATATGTATTGATTAGAAATCTACAAACTGGGAGAGATAGGAGACATGAGCCTAGTATTAAACATGAGTATAAGAATACGTATGATAAGAATGAAGAGTATGGTGAGTCTCGTGTTGTCAGGCGTCAGAATTTAAGATGAATGATATAGAGCAGTAGAGAGAGAACATTTTTTATACTAGATGTCACATTAACAACAAGGTATGTAGTGTGATCATTGATGAGGGAAGTTGTACTAATGTTGCTAGTACTGCTTTAGTTGAGAAATTGGATTTACCTACCTTGAGACACCCTAAACCATACAAGTTGCAGTGGTTGAATGATTGTGGGGAGATTAGGGTAAATAAGCAAGTGCTAGTCTCTTTTTCAATTGGAAAGTATAAGGATGAGGTACTTTGTAATATAGTGCCTATGCATGCTGACCATATTTTGTTGGGGAGGCCGTGGCAGTGTGATAGAAGAGTGATCTATGATGGGTTTAGAAACATGTACAGTTTTGAAAAGAATGGAAAAACAATCAAACTTGCTCCTTTAACTCCAACACAAGTCCATGAGGACCAACTGAAAATAAAAAGTAAGGTCAATAAAAAAAAAAAAACAAGAGTGAAAGTGAGGTTGATCAAAAAAGAATGAAAGAAATTGAGATTGATAAAAAAAGAAAGAGTGAAAGTGAAGTTGATCAAAAAAGAAAGAGGGAGACTGAGATTGATCAAAAGAGAGAGAGAGAGAGTAAAAGTGAGGTTGAGTGAAAAAGAAAGAGTAGGAGTGAGATTGAAAAAGAAAGAAATATTGAGGCAAAAAATGAAATAGAGAGAGAAATATGAGGGAAAAAAGAAATGAGAGTGAGGTTGAAACTTCAAGAAAAAAAGAAGGTGAAAAGAAAAGCAAGAGTGAAGAAAGTGAGAGAAAAATAAAAAGAAAAGTGAGTTTTTATGCTAAAACAATGTTTTATACTAACGAATTTAATGACTCTTTGCCTAGTGTTGTTTCTTTGTTGCAGGGTTATGAGAACATGATTCATACTAGTTTGTTTAGTGGATTGCCACCTATTAGAGAGATAGAGTATTACATTGATTTTGTGCCGAGTGCGACAATTACTAACCAATCTCTCTTTGAAGAATATGAGTCATTGACACACTTGAAGAAACAAGGTAAGTTGTTGACTAGAATGCATGCTAAGTGGGAGGAATGTATTGAGACTTTTTCTCATGTAATCAAATACAACCATGGTAAGGAAAATCTTGTGGTTGATGCTTTATCAAAAAGGTATGTCATTGTCTTAATTTTAGATGAAAAACTATTGAGATTTGAATATGATAAGAAATTCCATGCTAATGATGATGACTTTGCTAGTGTGTATGGAGTATGTGAGAAAGTATCGTTTGGTAAGTGCTATAGATTAGATTGGTATTTGTTTAAAAAGAATAAATTTTATGAGTCTACTAGTCTTCTTCATGATTTGCTTGTGCATAGATGTGATTTGATGGATCATTTTGATGTAAAAAAGATTTTAGACGTGTTGCATAATTGTTTGTGGGAGTATCATTTGCCATTCATTGACTTCTTGCATGAACATTTGTGGGAGTATCATTTGCCTTTCATTGAGTTTGCACATAATTGGAGTGGTCATTTTAGTGTCAAGAAAACCTTGGACATTTTGCATGAATATTTCTTTCGGCCTAAGATGAAAGGAGCCGTCAATCACATTTGTGAAAGTTGCATTACATGTAGAAAGGCCAAATTTAAGTTTTTGCCACATGGGTTATATACACCCTTACCCGTTCCTAGTGAGCCATGGGTAGACATATCTATGGACTTTGTTTTGGGGCTGCCTAGGACAAAAGGGGTAGAGATTCTATTTTTGTGGTTGTTGATGGATTTAACAAAATGTCACATTTCATTCCATGTCATAAAAATGATGATACCACAAACATAGCTAACTTATTATTTTGGGGATAGTGCGACTTCATGGTGTATCTAGGAGTATTGTTTCTAATACTCAACCCTTATGCACTATTGTTCATAAGAATTTAAAAACTTGGGAGGATTGTTTGTCATTTATAGAGTTTGAATACAATAGGACCTTTCATACTAGTATACTACTGCTTCATATTCTCCTTTTGAAGTTGTTTATTATTTTAATTCACTTACTCCTTTAACTCTGATACTTTTGCTTGATGATGACAGGAGTAGCTTGGATATACCTTTTCAAATTCTTGAGAAAATTAATGATACTTCACATCTAGTGGATCTTTTAGATAAGTACCATATTTCTACTACTTTCAATGTTTTTGATCTTTTTCCCTTTGATCTAGGTGGAGATTCGAGGACGAATCCTTTTGAGGAAAGGGGGAATGATGGCCCCCAAGATGGGACCAAGTCGTAAAGATCATTTGCAAGTTTCAGATGGGCAATTACAAGATTCAGGGCTAAGAAGATCAAAGAAGCTATGCATGGATGGGGGTGCAATCCACTTGAGACGTGTTAAGAAAGAGCCCAACATTCAAGATGTGTTTGAGAGGAGGAGATCCTGTTTTCATCCACGTGATACACTACGAAAGACACGACTTGAGCTTATTGTTATTGAAAGCCTTGGACTTATTTATTTCATTAAAAAAGCTTATTTTATTAGTTTATAATAAGTGTGCTTGAGGATGTCAGCCCACACATGTCTTATTTCTAATAAACTAGGGTATTTGGAAAGGCCTTGTATTTTGGCCAATGGCATATTTGAAAAGTTATTATTTAAAGTGAACTAGAGTTTTAGAAGTACTGTAGCTCGGCACTGTTCATGCTACAGTACCCGCGGCTCACTTAGGGTTTTGAGGATTGTTATTTAAACCACTTGTAGCCTCATTTGAGGAGGTGAGACGTTATTGAATTGATGAATTTTATTGATTGTAAGTTGAGTTTATTTCCTCTTGTTCTTGATTAAACGTTTGAACTTATCAAAGGTAAATCACAACCTTTGTAGCATTCCTCATTTGTAATCTAGGTTATTGAGACGGGTTCTTCAGCGAGTCTAGATTTTCATATAATCTAGGTTCTTGAAACAATTTCTTATCGGGTCTAGATTCCTCCAGCCAATAAACTTTACTTGTTCTTTGTTTCTCCAATATTGCTGTTGGGTCTCAAAGTGGGTCGATTGAGGTTCACGTCATTTACTCTATTATTATTTATCATTATTTTATAATTACTTTTCACCTATTTTTTTATTATTTTATGCTACTATTCACTACTACTACAAGAAATTTGAGGTTTTGCATCCATTTTCCTTCCGTCGAACCAGAAAGTGCTACAAAAAATGATTCTTTTAAAATGGAATTTTAGTGCTCGCGAACTATTGTCACAAAACGTTCCAGGCAATCATCCAAAACGTATCTTGTTTTATTGTGGCAAGTTTAGAACTTTTATCAACATTATATTTTGCTACAAAAAGAAATCCAAAAAGTTCCTGTCAAGCGGCGATGTTAATCCATCACAAAAATTGTTTCCCTCTTTCACGACAACTTTTATTTCTTTGTGCGATGACAATCGTCGCCACAATTGGTGTTCCTATTTATGCTACTTTTATTTCCACTTCCCCAACATTTATAGTTTCCCCAATTAAATGGAAAGTTAATTTTCCAACTTGCAATTTCTTCATTGGTGAAAAGCTCCTTCCTTCATTGACCCAAATTGTGAAAGGTTTGATTATTGCTTTGTGTTCTCCTTGTTCTTTCCATTGTAATGCTTGTGCTTCCATCAATCAAGTTGATTAAGGGTATCCATTAAACCCCTCTTTTCATCAAACCAAGGAGAAATTGTTAGAAAATGGGCGTTGCTTACATTAGACTCCATTAAATCCCTCTTTTCATTAAACCTAGTAACCAATTGCTAGAAAATGGGCATTGCTTAAAACTTAATTCTCAAGTGCTTTTAGTAGCTACAAACCACTCCATTCAATTTGTGGATTAATTTTCCATTACATTAGCACTCTAATTTGTGGATTAATTTTCCATTACATTTTCTTAGCCACTGCAAGAGAACAAAAATCGACATTGACTATGTATTTCGATGGGTCTCATCTTTGTTGGCCGGGTTACTTGAATTTTTGTATCCCTGTCATATATGATCATCTCTATCGTGACTTGTTTGAATATTTTTGTCATATCGTTTATTGTATTGTATTCCAATAAGTTATCATTACATTGTTTGTTTCACTTGGATATTTCATACTCAGTGGCTCATCATGTATAAGCTTTGAATACTTAAATGAAGTCATTTGTTGCATTTCCCGCATGCCAGTTGTTTGAGTAAATTCCCATAGAGTCTATCCTTTTGTCAAGTGTCCAACATATCTTGAGTTATCGGTCTAAAATATTGGGTTTGCAAGGAAATGTTGGTTAAATGCAAAATGGATGACTTAGTTTGTTGTAAAGTTGATATGCTTTTTAATTGACTTTTTACTCATTGTAATTGTAAGATTGATCAAATAGCTAGTTAGCAGCATGGCAACGCAATATATCTTATGAAATATAAAATAAAATAAAATAACAAAAAATAAATAAAAATGAAAATTCAAAACTTAAAAAAGGTGACAAAAATTATAAGACCTGTAAAGAATTAAAAAACTAAAATGAAATAGAAGAACAAGCTAGCATTCGAAGTCCCAAGTTCAATTAAAAAGGGGACCAACTTTGTATATACGTAATCCATTTCAAACTTAATGAATACTAATTAAAAAAAAATCAGGTTGGATCAATTGAAAATTAAAACAAGCCCATGCATGGACCTTGTTTCACAGTTTTCTTCTTGTTATTTTTAACAAGTACATATCAGTAACTACTTAGCACATTTTTTATCTTCTTCATATAGTTTGCAATTGATATAATATATTTGATAACTCAATGCATCTTAAAGGTAATTACAATATGAAGCAAATCCCAGGGTTCTATTATTTGCTACTGCTTATTGTCAAAGTAGTCATTATTGTTTTAGTCAAATAGACAACCTATACTATGCTACTGCATGCATTTAGTAGCTGAACCTACTGTATAGATTTAGGATAGAATTAGGACACAAAAATACAAAGACTGCCACCACCAACCTTTAACCAACTCAAGACAGATTTAGTTAAACTTTTAACTAATTCAGTTTGATAGATTATGAAATTAATTTAGTTTGCACTAAAGCAAAACCCACTTTTTCTATCCAAAAGATTTTCAGTGTTCCATCGTTTGACGCAAAAAGCAGTAATAAGTCCATTTCATTACACACGCCCATAGTCATGATGCTATAGATTATTTTCTACAATGAGATTTGTGTCCCTTTAACAATTCTAACAGATAAAAATTCTTACTGCGGTTTATTTGTAACTCATAGCGATGATGATCCGATGCAATAAAATTATAGATGCAAAATGTATTTGCATATTTATTTTGCCATAACAAGCAATGATTTATACGCTCCCTTGTTTTTTCATCTCCCACAGGTCGATATTCTACAATCCAATGTTTGTCCCTCTATCGCACTTACTGCCCTGACGCCGCCCCTTCCCACACCGTGTCATCTTCGGCTCAACTACCTAGTAACTCTCTCTCTCTCTCTCTCTCTCTCTCTCTCTCTCTCTCTCTCTATGTGTGTGTGTGTGTGCAACACATAACTCACAAATCAATCTCAATTGTAACCCGCTCTTTCACTTTGTCTCAGGTTTTCTCTAGCCCACAACCACACGCCGCAAGAAGAAGGTAATCTGTCACTCATCTGCCGTGATTTTCCTGATTGACTGTCTCTCTCGCCCTAAATTCTAATTTCATTTGTATAATTGGCTTGTGCGTGCGTTTCGTTGACTTTTTGGATTACATGAATAAATATAGTTACACTACAACAAAAAACATTTTTTGGGACGAAAATTTTCGTCCCAAAATATATAGATTTCGTTCCGAAAGATTTTTTGGGATGAAAAAATTTCGTCCCAAGGTCGTCCCAACATCACTGTCCCAGAAGATATATTGGGACGAAAATCACAATTTCGTCCCAAAATATATCTTTTGGAACGATTTTGAAATTGACCGTTCGATACCGTTCGAACGATGACCTTTTTTGTCACGGTTAAAATTCGTTCCAGAATGGCGTTCGAATGCTTCTCAGTTACCGTTCGAACGTTAATATATCTTTTGAACGGTTATCAAGATACGTTCAAACGATCAATAGAATTACGTTCGAACGTTAAAGGAACAGATCGAACGGTAGAAGAGATCGAACGGTGCTGATCAACGTTCGAACGCTATGGTAATGACCTGCGTTTGAACGTTTTTTTGAGCATCTGGTATCGTTCGAACGATTTGGTCATTAATGTTTGAACGGTACATTATCGTTTGAACGGCCTACTCATTAATGTTCGAACGTGACACGGTCGTTTGAACGGATATTATTTTTATTAAAATCAATAAGTATAAAAAAAAAAAAACTAAATAGACATCCATAATATTTGAAAAACATAAATTAGGAACTGTTTAATTACTCACAAAAGTTTTATAATAAGTGCGAAGAAATAAATAACCATGATACTAGCATTGTTCATACATAATTAGATAATGTCATAAGCTAGACGTAAAAAACCATCAGTTGGTTGGAGGCCTGTACTGTTGCATAAGCTGTTGCATTTGGAGTTGCATATCTCTCCTGAACTCTGCTTGTTCTTCTTCATGTTGTTTGAGGCGCATTTCCATGTCTCCTTGTCTCGCCAATTGAGCCTCTAACTCTTGTTGTTTTGCAACCAATTCTTCAATATAACATGTATCAAACAAACAATGCAAGATATGTTAATTAAGTATTTATATTATTAAATAATTAGATAGTTGTTTTATATCTTTCAAAATATTTTATTAATTATAACTATTTGTATTTTAATTAACATTTTAGTTAATAATTATAACTATTTGTATTGTAATTAACATTCTAGTTAATAATTATAACTATTTGTATTGTAATTAACATTCATTTTATTAATTATAATTCGGAATTTATATTTTAATTCAAATTTATTTGATTACTTTTAACTTTTAAGTATTTAAGTATTATTAAATCTAGATTATTTGTATTTTATTTAAAATTCATTTTATTAATTCAAAGATTAAGTATTTTTGTGTTATTAAAATAAAACTATTTGTATTAACCTATAGTTGAATAATTCAACTATTAAATATTTAAGTATTATTAAATCTTAGATGATTTGTAATTTAATTCATTCTCATTTGATTACTTTAATCTTTTAAGTATTTAAGTATTATTAAATGTAGATTATAAATAATTAATTTTTAATTCAATTCCTGCATTTAAAGTATTAATTATTTTAACACTGACCACCATAACGTTCAAACGGTGCTAGTCACCGTTCGATCTAAGGACATACGTTCGAACGGCACACGAATACCGTTCGAACGGATTAATTCCAGATTACAGTCGTCTTCAACCTCCGAAAACCTCAACATTTACCGTCCAAATTACATCAAAAGACAACAAACTATATGACGAACTCATTATAGCAAACGAAAACACTTATATAAAATCTAAAATGAGAATATATTTAAGGAGAATACTTGATTTGGAGAGATAAACTGGAAAATTCACCCGTACCCAATGCCCAAAACTTAAATACTCTTCACCAAACGGTAAAAACAACCTCTTAATCCGAAAATATAAGAAATTGATAGAAGTTAGTAATATTTGAGGGCTGGATTGAAAAATAATGGCGTTGGTTGGAAGAAAATGAGCGTGGGAGAGATTGGAAGTCGACTGGAACGAGTGCGAGATTGTGAGGTTCTGTCGTGTAAATGTAGAACATTGACATTCGAACGGTTATTTAATGAACGTTCGAACGTCAAATAGATTAGCGGGAAAATTTTCCCCCTCTAATTAAATGTTCGAACGTGAAAATTACCGTTCGAACATTTTCTTATACGTTTGAACGGTTATTTTAAACCGTTCAAACGTCAAATTAAAATGTTGCTTATTGTATTTTTTTTGCACTATACCTTTTAATATAATAACTTGTAAATATACTATAGTTTAGAGACAGAGTAATATAACTATATAATATATAATCAAACATATATTATATAGTTTAGTAACATATATAGTATAAAATATCATATTACATCTAGTATTATAGTCAAGTACATATATTAACCTATTATATATAACATATATATGGTATCATAGCATAGGGTTATATGTATCACATGCATATATATAGTGTTTATTATATTATATTATTATTATAATATTATTTAATAATAGGATATCTACTATTATATATAGTGTCATCTATACTACTAGCAATTAGAGTGTATTATAATGATACAAAAACTAAAATTGAGTATATATAGTGTCATTTATAGTGCTAGAATAGAGAGTGTCATCTAATTAGCCTATAACTGTAATATAATATGAAAAATATACTAAACAAGTCATGTAATACATATACTATTAAATATATATATATATATATTAGTTAATATCACATATAATATATATGTTATATAAATACATGAACATAGTTTCATGTATATAGTAGTCTATATTATATTAATTATACTATATAATATAACTTATACTATATACTATATAATATTCAATAGTATAATATATTTTAATTAAATATAATATAATATATACTATATATATAAAAAATTATAAATATAATATATAGTGTTTAATAATGTATAAGCGCATTAAATATATTGCATTTAATATATTTAACAGTTAAAATATATTATAATTGAATTAATTATTATATTTAATATAATTAATACCGAATATTGCATTTAAATAACATTTATTATCATGAAATTTGAATTAATTAGGGAAGGGTATTAATTTTCAGTTAATACGTTCAAACGGTATTAACTTACCGTTCGAACGATACCACGTTTGAACACTTCAAATAACGTTTGAATGGTGAATATGCATCATTCGAACGTTTATAATTTACCGTTCAAACGGTTTGTCAATTTCCCTCCAAAATAATTTTGCCTATCGCGCCAATATTACGTTCAAACGGTAACAATTAAACGTTTGAATGGTTAATCATTAACGGTCGAACGGTTAACTTATTTGGGACAAAAAATTTCATCCCTAAGAATAGCCTTCGAACGCATTCGAACGGTCTGACATTCCGTCGTTATTTTGGAATGAAATTCAAATTTCGTTCCAAAATCTCACTTTTTGGGACGATTTCCAATTCGTCCCAAAGCAATTTCGTCCCAAAAAATGATTTTTGTTGTAGTGTTATACGGATGATTTGTAATTTAACTAATGAGGAACCTTATATGTTCATGGATTTATGAGTTAGAATTTATTTTATTTTGGTCTTTCAAATTCTAGATAATCTCAATAATCATATGCAAAATTAGTACCAAAGAGTTTATTAATACGAGACATACTTGTGCTGACTTGGGCTTGTGCCGACATGGGATTTTGAATTTTACATTCGAAGAACAGTGAGCGCAGTACTAGTTTGGCATATGGGAATTTAGATGGTAGTCATGTTGGCAATATGTGTATTAGTGTGTTAGATTGAATTGCACCCTTAAAAGTTTTTAATTCCATTAAAATGCTGTAAATATGCTCCCTAACATTTAGCTTTATCAACTTAGGTTTTTCCCTGAACCATTGTTAGGGAAAGTACCCTATTAAAGCACTGTATTTCTTTGTGGTGAAACCTAAACTTCACCTATTTTTATAACCTTGTGTCCTTTGAACAAATTCAGCCACTACCAGACAAAGAAAACATACCGTAGTGGTAGGGAACATTTCAACAAATGAAAAACAAGAACCAATTGATTTTCCGCTACTTACTAAAACAAGAACAAATTTATTTTACCATTTATACATTGTAATCCCTACATAATTTAAAAATTCAGTAGTAATCATGACAAAACTACAATCAAATTATTTTCTAGTTTAGAGACAATTCGTTCCAATTATAGATGTCATGCTTCATTTGTTAATGCTTCAAACATTGGGAGTTATCATTCTTCAATTAAGTTAGTGTAGTACTTACTTTATTGCCCTTTTTACAAAAAAGGGCCCTTTCATATTTAGTCATTACTTGATCCCCTATTGAATTTCTATACATGGATTACACCCTATACAAAAGCTTATAGAATTTATTCTAATCAATCGGTAAACTTTCATTAAAGTCATAATATGGTTAAGAGAATGTGTACACATTACATATATTCTCGCAATGGAGTATTTTTTTTTTTTTTTTACTTGTACCTCCAATCCATATTTGTTAGATTGGATGTCTATCATAATAAAAGCTAGTGAAATTTTATTATGTTTTTTCAGATGGACAAAACTTGGATACACCTAACCAATAGGTTTAGGTCAAAAGAATATGACGAATGGATTAGGCAATTTCTCATGATGGCTCGAGCTCATGCCCTTGGAAACAACACTGTTAAGTGTTTATATCATAATAATTTCTTCCTACTTATAAGTGAGGTAGAACAACATTTATTTATAACAGGCATAGATCCAAATTATACTGTTTGGATATTTCATGGGGAGCAAGAATGCATGAATTTCATGGGCGATGAAAAAGATGATAATGATCTCAGTGACGATAGTTATATTGATGACATTGACACTATGTTGGATGACACTGATGCGACAACTACCGTTAGCGTCGATGAAGACATGTCTCCACATACAATGGGAACCACCACAGTTGAACCTGAACCAAACATTTTTGAGAAGTTGTTGGAAGATGCTCGGCATCCACTTTATGATGGTTGCACAAGATTTTCTAAACTATCTTTCATTGTAAAATTGCTCCACATCGAAACAGTTGGTAGGTGTAGTGTAAAGTCATTTGACATGTTGCTTAAGCTATTAAAAACAACTTTTCCTGAATCATTCCTACCAAAATCTTTCCATGAGGCACAATCATTGGAGCGTAGGTTGGGATTTAGATACATCAAAATTTATGCATCTCCAAACGATTGCATACTATTTTGGAAGGAAAATAGCAACAAGCAAGAGTGCCATAAGTGCAAAGCCTCTAGGTGGTTGTCCAATTCACATTCGCAATGACCAATACCCCAAAAGGTACTGCGGTATTTTCCACCAAGGCCAAGGTTGCAGAGACTATTTATGTCCAAAAAAACTGTAGTATCCATGAGGTCGCATCAATTAGAAAGGGTACAAGATCAAAACACTTTGCATCATCCTACGAAGTACGAACTTTGAGGTGTGGACATCATTTGACAGAGTGCATACTTGGTTTGTTGAAGATGCTTGTAATGTCAAGCTTGGTCTTGCCAGTGATGACTTCAACCTATTCAATAAAATGAGCAAACCATACAGAATATGGCTAGTGAATCTAGTTCCATATAACTTGCCTCTATAGTTATGTATGAAAGATCCGTTCTTCATGTTGTTTATGTTAATTCCTAGGCCTAAATCACCTGGGAATAAGATATTGATGTTTACTTACACCCTATAGTTGATGAACTACTAGATTTGTGGAAAAATGGAGTTGATACCTATGATGCCATGGTTGGGCAAAGATTTTGATTACATGCAACCTTATTGTGGACTATTAATGATTTTTCCATATACGGTAATCTTTGTTACATAGGTCATCGTCGATTCCTTTCAATAGACCACATTTGGAGAACCAAGAAGAATACTTTTAATGGCAAAGAAGATCACCGGATGCCACCTAAGCAGCTTTTGGGAGAAGATATAATATATCAATTAAATAACATTGGCCATGTCAATTTTAGGAAAGCTTATAATAGGAGAAAAAGCACCACTAAAGAGTTACTGATCGAGTTATAAGAAAAGACTTACATTTGACAAAATGTGGTGATCGAGTTATAATCCCTCATGCCTATTTCATGTTACATGGAGATAAGAGGAAAGAGTTTTATGCATGGCTAAAAAGTGTCAAGTTTCCTGATGGTTTCGCGTCTAATATTTTGTCATGTGTTAATGTTACTGATTATAAAATCTCTAGTACAAAAAGTTATGATTCCCACATATTCATACAAAGGCTACTGCCAGCGGCAATCGAAGGGTACTTAAGACATGACATATAAGACATGGCATATGTTTGGCATTAATGGAATTTAGCACATTTTTTAAGGAATTATGTGCATGAAAGTGTATGAAAGAAGCAATGAAACATCTTGACACTGACATTGTCCTCATTTTTTGCAAGATGGAAATGATATTTCCGCCAAACTTTTTTTGATGTAATGGTCCACCTAGTTGTCCATTTGGCCTAGAGTTACTACTTGTTGGACCAATTCAATACAGGTGGATGTATCCGTTTAAGAGGTATTTGGAAAAGTTTAACCAGTACCTGAAAAGCAAAGCCCACCAAGAAGGATCTATTATGGATGCATATATTTATGTAGAATGCTTGACATTCTCCTCAATGTACCTACATGATGTACCAACTAGGTTCACTTGAGAGGATCACAACATTAACGTTGGTGTGCAAACATCCAAACTATCTTCCTTCTCTATTTTTTCTCAGAAAGTCAACCTACTCCCACTCGGTAACCCATTACCTATTCAGTTAGAGAAGAAAGTATTTAAAGGTGATAGATGGTACACTCTCAATAGCTGCACTCAGATTGTCCAATACCTAGAATAAGTACCTGACAATTAATTACCTTATTATCTACACAATGAGGGTAGTTGTTCTTCATCATCATCTTCTTCTTCTTGTTCTTTTTTTAATCAATTTTAACTATATTGATATTATTACTTCTTGTAAAGAGCACTACAACATCTTGAAGGAGCAACACATATCTAATATTGAAAGAAGGCATGAAGTTGAATTTCCATCGTGGTTTAGGAAACATGTAAGTTTTATTTATCCTCATTATGTGACATTGTCCTTATTTCCATCAATCACAATCTCGTACTAGTCTTGGGATTGTCGATTCTTGTCTTGTGGTCATAAATTTTAGATTTAAGAGCTACGTGCTAGGGTTCTTGACAATGTATTTGATGATCTATACACAATAGCTTGTGGGCTAGACCCTTTGGCTAGTTCATATTCTGGGTGTATAATGAATGGTATATGGTTTCATACAAAGTATCGAGAAATAAACTGTAGGACACAAAATAGTGGTGTGCTTATTATAAGTGAACACCAATTGGCTATGGTTGATTTCTATGGTGTTTTGAATGACATCTTAAAGGTGCGGTACATGGGATGGCAGTGTGTATGGTTATTTAGTTACAATTGATTTTATGTTGGCGATAAGATTCGAGGGATTAGGGTCGGTGAGCATGTTACAAGTGTCAATATCTCCAAAACTTGGTATAGGGATGAGCCCTTCATATTGGCTTGCCAAGCTTCACAAGTATTTTACCTCAAAGACACTAAATTATCTAGCTCTTGCCACATTGTGCAGAAGATCACATATAGAAATGTCTATGACGTTCCACAATTGCATTTAGATGACGATGTGATGACTCTAGTGAGGCCAATGTCTTCTAGGAAGACCAATCTTCTGATCTATATAGAGATGTGGACATCGACCACTACGACCACATCTCCCCATGGCTCAAGCCAAATGTGGAGCCCAACACTGTATCCATTGGTACATTATCTGGAGGAAGTACTGGAATTATGAACAACTAGCCTAATTTGAATGAAATATTAGAGGATGCAGAATCTTATTGAAGTGATACCTGTCCAATGCTTCCATTGATGAAGACCTACTTGAAGACACCGGTACTGACACTAATTCTATGGATGACACTGATCGGCCATCTAGTTCTAACTAAGGTACTCCTAATCCCACTTACTGCATTCTTACAATATATTGCTTGTAGTTGAGTATGCATCGTACTCTACATACTATGTATACTATACAAAATATCTCATATATATGTTAATGCAATATGCCTGTGCCACAATTGATATGTTCCTGAATGCATTTTCTTTATATGTTTGTTAATGCAATATGCCTTTGCTGGTTAATTGCTTGTATGTTTGTTATGAAGTATCCTCAAATGTTCAATTTTAATGTGTTAGTGGTAGGTCTTTGAGGATTACATAGTGACTTCAGTAAATAGAGTCCACTATTTGTTCTCTCTTTTTTCCCCTTATAAATGTTCAACTTGGTATGGACACAATCTATTCCAGAAAGATTAAGGAAAAATAAAAAAGTTTGGTCAATTGAAAGTTATGCTATTCATTTTTTTTATTCTTGTTTTTCAATTCTTCACTCTTATACAACATCGTCCTTTCAACAAAACAAAATGCATTAACACCGATGAACACTTTAAATTTCAGTATTATCATTATAATTTACCAATTCATACAGTTTATCAAAGATGTCATGCATTGAACATTGGATGTATCACATTTGAGTTTGATAGGGGGTCGGCCCCTTTGGGTAGTCTTAGTTACAAGTTAGATGAAATGCATTACTCATCCAACCATATATGCAACTACATTGCATTAATGTTGAAAGGTCAACTTGAATTTTTCTAACGGTGCCTGCTCCAATATATTTCGGAGTTTTTGTGAGCAATTAGTATAGAATCGACCAATTTTTCCTTCTTTACAAGCCACTTATAGGGAGATGACATCCTTGGGCCAACAGAAAAGGATAGAAGAGCTTGAAGCATAACTCAATGAGGTAGAGTACAATCATGAATCATATAACAAGTTGAAGCATGTATGGGATGCATTGGAGAATGAAATGGCTAGCAAGTATAAAGGGAATGCTGCTGTTGTATTGTATGGGTACATATGACAGTGTTGAAGTGTTGAATGTTTCTGAGGTAGACTCAGGCAAGGAATGGATTCTAGACTTAGGGTGCTCATTTCACATGTGCCCTTCAAAATCATGGTTTGAAACCTTCATTGAATTAGATGGAGGGCATGTGATCCTTGGTGACAACAAGTCCTACAAAGTTTTGGGAATAGAGTCAATCAGATTAAAGACTCATGATGGTATGGAAAGATTGCTAAAGGAGGTAAGATACATACTTGAACTTAAGAAAAACTTAATTTCTATGGAAAGTTGGACCAATCTGGTTGTACTTTTAAGTCAAAATTAGGGAAATTAAGGGTTGCTAAGGGTTCTCTAATAATGATGAAGGATGTGATTAAAAATGGGCTCTATACACTTATAGGAAAGACAATTATAAGTGAGACATCTTCTATACATATTAAAATGGAAGATAAAGTTATGCTATGGCATAGGAGGTTGGGGCATGTTATTCAAAGGGGGTCTCCAAGAGCTTTAGAAACAAGGCCTACTCGGGGAGAAAAATCAGGGAGAACTACCATTTTGTGAGGATTGCATACTTGGAAAGTCTACAAGGGTTAGTTTTAAAACTGCAATCAATTAGACAAAACAAGTTTTGGATTACATTCACTCAGATTTATGGGGAACTACAAGTAAGTTCTCATGGTGGAGGAAGTTACTTATTATCCATCATAGATGATTACTTGAGAAAAGTGTGGATCTATATCCTTAAAAACAAAAGTGATACATCTGTTAAGTTCAAGAAATGGAAAACTTCGGTTGAAAGCCAGGTTGGGAGCAAGGTGAAAAAACTCATAATAGATAATGGGTTAGCGTACTTATCAAATGAGTTTAACACTTTCAATCAAAGAGGGGGAATGGCTAGGCACAAAATGTTAAGAGAAATCCCTCAACAAAATAGTCTAGTTGAGGTGATGAATAGGACCATTTTGAAAAGGGTAAGGTGCATGTTGTCAAACTTTGGGTTACAAAAATCATTTTGGGCTGAAGTTGCTATCATAGCAGTACTTGTAATAAATAGAAGCCCCTCATCAGCAATAGGCTTCAAAATCCCATAAGAAATGTGGTCTACAAAACCTTCAAAATATGATTACTTGAGAGTGTTTGAATGTGTGGCTTATGCACATTCAAAAAGAGACAAATTAGAATCTCAAGCATTTAAGTACATTTTTGTGGGATATCTAGAAGGAGTTAAATGGTATAAGCTGTGGGTTGATGAATCTGGGAAATAGAAGTGTATAGTCAGTAGGGATGTGATATTCAATGAACTAGAAATGACTCGAGCACAGGAACGAAAAACTGAACCAACACAAAAACTTATCTCAGATAAGTTGCAACTTAAGGAGGAGCAAGTAGAAAGCTCACCAGGTCATCTAGATAATCAAGTTGAAAAATTTGAGGAAACAAGCTTAGAGAACAGAAATCAAGGTGGAGTTAATTCCTATAATCTGGTCAAGGACAGACAGAAAAGGGTAATTAGGCCACGTCATAGGTATGGTCAAGTAGAGTTAACTACTTTTGTACTAATAGTTGTGGAAGAGGTTATCGACATGGAACTAAGGTCTTATAAAGAGGCTAGGCAAGTAAAGAGGCTTATAAGTGGAAATTAGCCATGTATGAGGAAAATGATCCTTTGAATAAGAATAAAACTTGGGAATTGGTTTCTAGTCTATAGAAAATAAAATTGGTTGGATCCAAATGGATCTTCAAAAGAAAAGAAGGCATGTCAGGAGTTGAGGGTCCAAGATATAAAGCAAGATTGGAAGCTAAGGGGTTTACTCAGAGAGAAGAGATAGATTACAATGAAATCTTCAATCTAGTGGTCAAACATAGTTCAATAAGACTACTGTTATCTTTTACTACCAATGAAGATATCCACTTGGAACAATTGGATATAAAAATAGCTCACTTGCATGGAGAACTCAATGAGGTCATATACATGCAACCACCATAAAGGTTTACAAATGAAATCAACAGCAATCAAGTGTGTTTACTCAAGAAATCTTTATATGGACTTAAACAATCCCCTAGGTAGTGGTACAAAAGATTTGATTCACACATGGTTGAATATGGTTTCAAGAGGAGTGGGTATGATAGCTGTGTGTATTACAAGCAAACTAGGGAAAATTTAGTGTTTCTACTGCTGTATGTAGTTGACATGCTCATTGCCTGTAAAGACTCAAATCTGGTTGAACAAGTCAAGTACAAATTGAAATCAGAGTTTGAAATGAAGGGACTAGGGCCTGCCAAGAGAATATTGGGAATGGAGATAGTAAGAGATAGGAAGAAAAGACTACTCTATCTAGCTCAAAAGTCATACATTTCAAAAGTTCTTAAAAAGTTTGGTATGGATCAGCTAAAATCAGTAAGTACTCCTATGGGGCAATACTCAAAATTGTCAGTCACTCAAGCACCTATAAAAGATGATGAAATAGAGTTCATGTAGAAAATACCATATGCTAGCATGGTGGGAAGTATAATGTATGCAATGGTGTGCTCTAAACTTGATTTGACTTATGCTATTAGCATAGTCAGCAGATTTATGAGAAACCCTAGAAAACCTCATTGGCATGCTATCAAGTGTGTATTTTAGTATCTGTTTGGTTCAAACTGCATGGGACTAAAGTTTGGTGGAAATTTACAAAAGGGAAGATAAAGGCTTTGTTGACTCAAACTATGCTGGAAACATAGACCAAATAATCTTTAACTAATCTTGTGTTTACATGTAACACTCATTTCCCGTAAGATAGAGATGTTACCAACAATCATAGCATAGAACCCGGTAAAGAGATTCATATTTTGAAATACCCCATTTGTTGAAAAACATTGAATTGAAATGAACATAAATAGTCTTTGGAACTTGAAATAGAAAATAAAACAAAACATAAATCGGTCTTAAAAACAAAACATAAAAGAACTAATCCTTGTAAAAAGTGAACTTATTTAATTCTAAGTCCTTGAACTAGATCTACTCCTGGTCATTCAACTCGACATCATCAGATACTCCATCTATGAGAAGTAACAGAGAAGAAAACAAAGACAAACAAAAATGAGTCGAAAACTCAGCAGATAACACATCATACCGTAAAATATTACATAACTTATCATAGACTTAATTTTGAAAGATTCTTCATAACTTACATGTAACATTCACAGAATCTCATAGTAAGCCTAAACATCATTAACATGAATGAAAACATATATAATTGATCGGTGCAAAACTGCAAGTGCACAGTATCGTAGTTTTATAATAAAGTGATAAGAAGAGTATCGTCCTCAGGGATTGGTACCTTACTCTTGCCAAATTCTAAAATTATACTAATCTCGATTTTATCTAGAGGAATCACTAAGATTTTTGTAGTTGCAAATTAAACTAACGTCAACTCAAAGAGAAATACGTAAAGGAAATAAAACTGACGTTCGAAGATCAAATTAATGAGAAAGAAAACTTCTAGGAAATCGATTTCACCTAATTCTTCACTATGTTTTTCTCATCCAGCTAATTTAATTTAATTCTTTTCGTTTATTAGTAAATCTCTAATTCATCCAACAACCTCTTTTGATAGTCAATTGGAAATTATTCTTATTCATCAATTCACACAAGAATATGCAAATTAATAAAGCAAGAAAGCAATCAGACCAATGATTTAATTTCTACATAGGTTCATACAAGTCTTTCGATCTCTATACTCACCTATGCTGAAATATTAAAGATCTACCCTATGATTCCCTCTTTTGATAGCAAATCACAAGATTAAATATCATCTAATCAATGACCAGTTAATTAGAAGCAATAAACTCAGAATAAATCAGATAAACAAAGAGAGAATTGTCTTAAATTAGCATAGACAATCAAGCATAGTTCAGAACTGGGTTACATCGTTTTCTTAGAATAAATAAAATTTAGCTCATACTAGAAATGGAATTCAATATAAACGAATTCACCATAATTGTTCTGAGAATATTGGAAGAAAATAAACGCTGAAAAATAATCCTCGCAGCCGCAACTCATCTTAAAAAACTCAAGGAAATGATTCAATGCTTTTCTCCCGTCTGTGCTCGTGTATGATTCCAACGTACATACAATATATGGAATTCTCTCTCCAAAATAGATGAATTGAATCCTTCTAGCTGTGTTTTTCTGTCCCAAAAATTGTTCTCCAGTCAAAAGGTACGACCATAGAGTGAAAAATCACTTTTATATGGTGTGACGGCGGAAGATTCTAGATCTGTCAAAATACGATATTCGCTTGAGTGGGGTGTCGAGCGTACATCGAGCGATCGACTTTGCTTGATTTCGCTCGAGCGTCCAAAAGCTTCCGCTCGAGCGATCTTGTAAAATCTGCAATACGAAATTTTGCAAGTCATCAAATACCTCCAAACTTACAACTTTGTTTGTCCTCAAACAAAAAGAAAAGCAAATGATAGTTTAGGCAATATCAACTTGACCCCAAAGAGAAGTATCATCACTCACCAAGTTTTTATGAATTTAGATTTCATCACTAGTATTTTACTCTTTAACATCAAAGATAGCAAGAAATCAATCAAAAATTTTGCAATTTGTCAAGCAAGAGTTAGGCGTTTACTTCAACCTAAAGCTAAGACCTTGAGTGTGTGTGATATAGTCAATTTAACCTCAAACCATATGCAAACTTAGATAAAAGTAGAACAACTAAAATCAGAAGAATTCTCTCAAAACTTAACCCCATAAGTCCAGTTTTTAGAAATCATCTCCACTAATGTAGTCAACACCAAAAATCAGAGATCAATAGGTCTTTAATAAGGTTGTAATGATAGGCCACAGGATGAGGGTTAAGAAAGAACTGAATATAGAAAATCAAAGCAAACTGAAAAAATACTTAGTGAAAAGAACACTAAAAGAGATACCCACATGATTCAAATCATAGCTCTTTCTTGGCAATATGCTCATACTTGTGGCATTATTGTTGCTGTAATCACTGAAGCAATACCAACAATTCCTTTAATAAAATCTGAGGTGATACATACTCCGCTTAGTGACTTCTTTTTCTTTTGTTTTTTTTGTTTTTTCTTTTTTTTTTACTATCTTTCTTCTTCTTTCTTCTTTGATCAAACAGAGAGAGCAAACATAATACAGTTCATCATGAAACAAATTTTCTCTTTTAAATGTAACTTTTCACCAAAGTATTTTCTCAAACTATCAAAGGTAGATTCATTGCTTTTCAGGCTTAAAGCGGACATGGTTTATGTAGTTCAAAGAATAAATAAAGGCTTATGAAAGCTCAAGAGGGGTAACTATGGAAACACACCATGTAATGATGGCATGATATTTAGGATGGCTGGGAAAGCTTTTTGGTTATGCTAAAGAAATGCCTAGATCATTTCTCTAATATTTGGTCTCAACTAGGATTTCGCCTCAATGACCCATCAACGGATTCTAGAGCAAAGCAAAATCGAACTTCCTTCCTTCAATTAATTCAACTTCTTCTCTTCATAAGTAAAATGGAATAAGAGAAAAAACGACTATGTGCTCAATTATGTTCAAGGTCAAAAATTTAAACCAAAGTACCCACAAAACTCCACTTGATATAAAAGAAATTTTTGAAAATTTTTCTCAAAACCATCTTCAATCACAAATTTCAGAGTCATAGAGAATTAAATCTTACTCCAATGCATGCTTGGTAAGAGAATCAGACAACCCATCAACAACCCAAGACTTAAAAAACAAAAGGATCAAATGACTATAGGAGTTTATACCCCCAAACTTAAACTAAACAATGTCCTCATTGTAATGCAAAAGTAAAAAAGAATGAAGAAATAAAAGGAACTTCCTTGGTTTCATGATGAATCTTCCGTAGTTTAAAATTTTTCAGCTCTTTATTCA